>NW_025064867.1:0-152525 GCF_014595645.1 Diaporthe citri
CCCCTCTTTCCCTCTTTCTTCCCTCCTCCTCCCCTCTTTTTCTTCCCCGCTTCTTTTCCGCTTCTCTTTCCCTCCCTTCCTCTCTTCCCCTCTCCTTCTCCCTCCTCTCCTCCCTCCCTTTCTTCTTTTCTCCCTTTTCTTTCTTTCCCCTCTTTCTTTTCCTTCCCGTTCTTTTTCTTTCCCCCTTCCCCCCTCATTCCCCTTTTTCTCCCGCTTTTCCATCCTTTTCCCCCCGTCTCCCCCGTTCTTCCCCTTTTCCTCCCTCCTTTCTTTTCCTTCCTTCCCCCCGTCTTTCTTTTCTCCCTCCCTTCTTTCCTCCCCTCCCGCCCTCCCTCTCCCCCTTTTTCTTTTCTTTCTTCCCCTCCCCCTCTCCCTTTTCCTCCCCCCCTCCTTTTCCCGTCTTCCTCCCTTCCTTCTTCTTCCTCCCCCGCCTTTTTCCTTTTTCTCCCTTTCTCCCTCTTTTTTTTCCCCTCCTTTCCGCTTCCCCCTCTTCTCTCCTCCCCCCTCCTTCCTCCTTCTTCTCCTTTCTTCTTCCTCCGTTCTTCTTTCCCCCTCCCCTTCTCCTCCCTCCCTTTCCCCTCCCCCCCTCTCCTCCCTCCCCCCCCCCCCTTCTTCCTCCCTCCCTCCCTTTCCTCTCCCCCGCTTTTCCCCCCCTCTCCTTTCCCCTTCTCTTCCCTTCCCCCTCCCGCTTCTCCCCCCTCCCCTTTTCCTTCCTTCCCTCCCCTTCCTCCCTTCTCCCCCTTCTTTCCTTCCTTCTTTTCCTTTCTCCCCCCCCCTCCCCCCCCTCCTTCCCCCCTTCCCCCCCCTCTTTTTCCTCTCTCTCCTTCCTTCTTCTCCTTCTTCTCTCTTCTTCCCCCCCCCTTTCCCCTTCCCCTCCCCTTCCCGCCCCTTTTCCTCCTTTCCCCCTCTTCCCTCCCCTCTTTTTTTCTTCCCCCTTCTTCTCCCTTCTTCTTCCTTTTTTCCCCTCCTCCCCCCCTCCTCCCTTTCCTTTCCTTTTCTTCCCCCTTCTTTTTCCCTCTTCCCTTTCTCCCCCTTCTCCCCCCCTTCTCCTTCCTCATCTCCCTCGTCCTCCCCTTTTCCCCCTTTCTCCCTTTTCCCTCCTTCCCTCTCACCTCTTTCTTCCCCCCTTTCTCCTCCTCCCTCTTCTCTTCCCCCCCTTCCTTCCCCTTCCCCTCTTTCCTCCTTTTTCCCCGTCTTTCCTCTTCCCTCTTCTCTCTCCTCTTCTCCTCCTCTTCTCCCCCCTCCCCCCCTCCCTCTTTCTCTCCTCTTCCCCCTTCCCTTTCTCCCCCCCCTCCTCCTCCCCTTTCCCGCCCTCTTCTTCCCCCTTTCTTCCCGCCTTCCCCCCCTTCCCTCCCCTTTCCCCCCCCCTCCCTTCCCTTTTCTTTTTTCTTTTCCTCCCTTTTTTTCTCCTCTTCCCTCTCCTCCTTTTTTCTCTCTTTTTTTTCCTTCCCGTTCCTCCCCCCTTTCTTTCTCTTTTCCCTCTCTCCCCTTCTCCTCCTCCTCCCTTTCTTTTCCTCTCCTCTTCCCTCTCTTCCTCCTCCCCCTCTCTCTTCTTTCTTCTCTCCTTTTCCCCTCCTCCTCCCTCCCCTCCCTTCTCTTCCTTTTTCTCCCCCGTTTCTTCCTTTTCCCCTCCCTTTCTCCTTCCCCTCTTCCTCCCTTTCCCCCTTCCCTCCCTCCTCCTCTCCTCCCCTCTTTCCCTCCTCCCTCTTCCCCCTTTTCTTTCTTTCCTCTTCTTTTTCCTTCTTCCTTTCCTTCCGCCCTTTCTCCCCCTTCTCCCCCCTTTTCTCCTTCCTCTCCTCCTCCTTCTCCCCCTTCTCTTTTCCTTCCTCCTTTCCCCTTCCTTTTTCCTCTTCCTCTTTTTCTCCTCCTCCTTCTCCCCTCTCTCTCCTCCTCCTCTTCCTTCCTCCCCTCCCCTCTTCCCTTCCCTTCCTTTTTTTTTTCCCCGCCTTCTCCTCTCTTCTTCCTCTTTTATTTCTTTTCCGTTTTTCCCTCCTTCCCCTTCTTTTCTTTCCCCTTCTTTCCCCCCCTCCTCTCTTCCCCCCTCCCCTCCTTCTTCCCCCCCTCCTCCCCTCTTCTCCTCCCTTTCCGCTTTTTCCCCTCCTCTTCTTCCCTTATCTTCCTCCTTTTCTTTCCTCCTTTTTCCCTCCCCCTCCCCTCTCCCTCTTCTTCCTTTTTTTCTCCTTCCCGTTTCCCCCCCTTTTTTTTTTTTCCCCTTTCCTCCTCTCCCTCTCCCCCTCCTCTCTTCTCTTTCTTCTCCCTCTCCTCTCTCCCTCCTTCTCTTCTTCTCCCCCTTCCCTCCTCTCCCCCTTTTTTTTCCTTCTTTTTCTCTCCTTTTTTTTCTCCCCCGCTTTCTCCCCCCTTCTCTCTTCTTCCTCTTCCTTTTTCCTTTTCTCTCCCTCCTTTTCCCCTTCCTCTCCCTCCCCCTCTTCTTCTTCTTCTTCTCTTTTCTCCTTCCTCCCTCTCTTCCCCTTCCTCCTTCCTTTTCTTTTCCCCTCTCCTTCCTTCTTTTTTCCCTTTTCCCCGTCCCCCCTCCTTCTTCTCTTCCTTTCCTCCCCCTTTTCCTTCTCCCCTCTTCTTCTTTCCCTTCTTCTTCTTCCCCTTCTTCTCCTTCCCTTCTTCCCCTTCCCCCTCTTTTTCTTCCTTCCTCTTCTTCCTTTCCCCTCTTTTTCCTTCCTCTCTTTCCCTTTTCCTTCCTTTCTCCCTTTTCTCCCCCCTCCTCTTTTCCTTCCTCCCCTCTCTTCCTCCTTCCTTTTTCCCTCTTTCTTCCTTTTTTTTTCCTTTCCCTCTCTCCCCTCCCCCTTTTCCCTCTCTCCTCCTCCTCCTTCCCCCTCCTCTCTTCCTTTCTCTTTTTCCCCTTCCTCTCCCTTCTTTTTCTCCCTTTCTTCTTCTCTTTCCTTTTCCTCTTCCTTCTTCTTTCTCCTCTTTCCTTCTTCTCTTCTCCCTTCTTTTTTCTTTCGTTCTTCCTCTTCTCTCCTCCTTTCCTTTCCCTTTTCTTTTTCTTTTCTCCTTCTTCCTTTCCTTCTCTCTCTTCTTCTTCCCTTTCCCCCCCCTTCTTTCTTTCTTTTCCCCCCCCTCTTTTTCTCTCCCTTCTCTCCTTCTCCCGCTTTTCCTCTTCTCTCCTCCCTTCTCCCTCTTCTCCCTCTCCTCTTTTCTTCCTTTCTTTTCCGCCCCTCCTTTCCCTTCCTTTTTTCCTTTCTCCCCTTTTTTCCGTCTTTTCCTCTTTTTTCTTTTTTCTTCCCGTCCTTTTTTTTTCTCTTTCCCTCCCCCGCTTTTCTCTTTCTTCCTTCCCCTTCCCCCTTTTTCTTCTTTTTTTTCCCCCCCTCTTTCTCCTCTTTCTTCTCCCCCCCCTTCCTTCCTCCTTTTTTTTCCTTTTCCTTTTCTCCCTCCTTTCCCCTCCCTTTTCCCTCCTTTTTCCTCCTTTTTTCTTCTTTTTCCTTCCCCCCCCTCTTTCTTTTCCGTTTTTTTTTTTCCCCCCCCCTTCTCCCTCCCTCCCCCTCTCTTCCCCCTTCCGCTTTTTTCCTTTTTTTTTTCCTTTTCTTTTTTTCTTTTTTCCTTCTTTCCCCTTCTTCCCCTTCCTCCCCTTTCTCTCCTTTCCCCGTTTCTCTCCTTCCTCCTTCCTTTCTCTCTCTTTTCCTTTCTTCTCTCCCCCTCTTTCTTCTCTCTCCCTCCTCCTCCTCCCTTCCCTTCTTCTTTCTTCCTCCTTTTTTTTTTTCTTTCCTCTTCCTTTTTCCCCCCCTTTCTTTTTCCCCTTTTTCCCCCCTTCTCTTTCCCCCCCCCCCCTCTTTTCTCTCCCCTCTTTCCCCTCCCTTCTTCTTTCTCTTTTCCTCTTTCTCTTCTTCTTTTTTCCCCTTCCCCCCCTCCTCCCTCTTCCCCCTCTTTCCTTCTCTTCTTTTCTTTTCTTCTTCCTTTTCTTCTTTTCCTCCTTCCCCTTCCTTTCTTCCTTTTCCCCCTTTTTCTTCCCCTTCCCCGCTCCTCCCGGTTTTCTCTCCCCCTCTTCTTCCTCTTTTCCCGTCTTTCTTTCCTCTTCTTCTTCCCCTCTTTCCCTCCTTTCTCTCTTCCCCCCCCCCCCCGGTCCTCCCCCCCTTCTTTCTTCCCCCCTCGTTCTTCCTTTCCCTCCTCTCCCTTCTTCCTTCTCTTCCCTTCCCGTCCCTTCTCCCTCCTTTTCCTCTTTCCCTTCTCTCCTCCCCTCTCTTCCTTCCTCCGTTCCCCCTTTTCTCCTCCCCCTCTTCCCCTTTTCTTCCTTCCTTTTCCTTCCTTTCCTTCCTTCTTCTTCTCTCTCTTCCTCTTTCCTTCCCTCCCGTTTTCTTCTTCCTCCTCTTCTTTCTCCCTCCTCCTTCCTTCCTCTTCCTTCCCCTCCTCTCTCTTTCTTCCTCCTCCCTTCCTTCTCTTTCCTCTTCCTTCTCTCCCCCCTCCCCCCCGTTCTCCCTTCTCCGTTCTCCCCCTTTTCTTTCCTTCTCCCCTCTTTCCCCCTCCTTCTCTCTTCTTCTCTCTCCCCTTTTCTTTCTTCCTCTTTTCCTCTTCCTTCCTTCTCCTCTTTCTTCTCTTTCCTCCTCTTCTCCTCTTTTTCTCCTCTCTTTCTCCTTCTCCTTCGCTTTTCTTCTTCTTTTTCCCTCCTTTTTCCCCTTCTTTCCTTTCCTCTTCCCTTTCTTCCTTCTCTTCCCCCTCTTTTTTCCCTCCTTCTCCTTCTTTTCCTCTCTTTTTCTTCTTCCCTCTTCCCTTTTTCTCCCTTTCCCCCGCCTTTCCCTTCCTTCTCCCTCTCCTCTTTCCGTTTCTCCCTTTTTCATTTCCCGGTTTCCTTTCTCCTTTTCCCTATTCTTTCTTTTCTTTCCCTTCCTTCTCCCCCCGTCTTCCGTTTTTTTCTCCTTCCTTTTCTTCCTTCCTTTTTCTCGCTTCCCCTCCCTCCCCCCTCTTCCTTCTTCCCTTTTCTCTTCCTTTTCTCCTCCCCTCTTTTCTCCCCTTTCCTTCCTTTTTTATCTCCTTCCTCTCCCCCTCTTTTTCTTCTTTTTCTTTTCCCGTTCCTTCCTCCTCCCGCTCCTTTTCCTTTCTCCCTCTTCCTCCTTTCCCTCTTTCTTCTCCCCTTCTTTCCTTCTCCTCTCTTTCTTCTTCCTTCCCTTTCCTCCCGTTTTTTCCCCCCGCTTTTCCTCCCTTTTTTTTCCCCCCCGCCCCTCTCTTCTCCTTTCCTTCTCTCTCTTCTCCCCCCGCCCTTCTCTCCTCTCCCCCCGCGTCTTCCGTCCCTCCCCCCCGGCCCTCTTCTCTCCTCCCCCCCCCCCCCCCGCCCCCGCCCCCCTCCCCTCCCGCCCGGCCTCCTTTCCCTCTTCCTGCTCCCCGGTCTTCTCTCTCCCTTCCTTTTTCCCTCGCTCCTTCCTTCTCCCCGCTCTTCCTTTCTTCCCCCCTCGCTTTTTTTTCTTTTTTCCTTCTCTTTCTCTCCTTCCGTTTCTCCTTCCCCCCGGTCCTCCCCCGTTCCCTCCCCCCGTCTCCTCCCCTTTTCCGTATCCTCCTCTTAATTATTCTTTAAAAGGTATTCCCTCCCTCGCTCCTTTTCCTTCTCTTCTCTCCCCCTATACCTCCTAATCTCTAATTTATAAAGATCCCCCAGCTACTTTCCTTAATAAATCCCCGCCCCTATCTAAGCTATCTCCTTTACTTAATATTCTTAAGGTATTCTATAATTTCCCCCTAAAAAACTTTTCCTATTAAAATCCTATTCCAGTTACTTATCTAAAGATCTATTAATAAATAAAGATAATTCCTCTTCCCTTAAAGTCTTATACCCTCTTTCCTTATCTCCTCTTTCTTTTACTTTCTTCTTTTTTATAACTTAAAAAGAAGAATAAAAATAAACCTTACTTAAATAAATAATATATATATATCTCTATATAAATAATTCTATAATAAAAGCTCTTTAATCTACGGAATAATCCTTCCTCCCTTCATTTTTCTTTAATAAAAAATTTATAAAAACCGTCTTCAAAAAAAAGGTTATCCTAATTACTTCTCCCCCCCCGCTTTCCTTAGTCTTTTTCTAAGATATTAAAATATTCTTCTAATTTCGGTTTACTTTTTTCTCTATATATAAAATACTTTTTATCTTTTCCGCTTCTTAAAAGGTTTACTTTTACTTTTATTACTTAATTATATATATTTCTTTAATTTCTCTTTTTAATTTATTATATAATTAAAATCTTTTAAGTTTTAATTTTTTAATTTTTTTAATTAATAGCTAGCTTAACTTTAAGTAATTAAAATATAACTCTTTTTATTAATTACTTTTTAAATTATACTTTTCTTACTTTTTTTATATTAATATTTATATAATCCTTTCTTTTTATACCTTTTATTTTCTAACCTTATATATAATATAAAATGCTAAGTATATAATTATTATCTTATTATTAAGTAATATTTATATATTAATTAATGCTAACCTTTTCTTAGCTAATTATATTACTTAAATTCTTTAATATTTAAATTACTTTTATATTATCTTAATTTAATTATATAATAATAATAGCAATTTATATATATAATACTTATAAAGTATACTTAAGGCTTATTAATTTTAAGACTATTATTAAATTTCTAAATTTTTAAAAAATGCTTATATAATTTATATTTAATAATTATAAGGTTATTAATGCCCTTATTATAAGAATTATTAACTTTATTAATATAATACTTATAATAATTATAAAAATTATAAAAAATATAATAATAATAATAATTTAAATAATAATAATGTAAGCCCTTTATATAGTTTAATATTTATTATTAATATTAAGTAGGAAATTAAGGAAAAGAAAAAGGGTAGCTTAATAATTAACTTATATACCTTTACTTATAAAATTTTAAAATAATTATATTATAATCCTAATTTTATATAATATCTTTTTAAAAAGATAAAATTTTATATAATTAAATTTTATATATTAATCTTTTTAAGAGTTAAAATATACATTACACTTTTTATATATTATTTAAGAATTAACTTCCTTTTTATTTATTTTTTCTTTTTAAGTATTTTAATAACTTATTATATATTTTAATTTATTTATTAAATATTTTAACTTAATCTTAGCCTTATGTTTTATGCATTTTAATTATATTTAAGCTTTATTTTAAGTTTATTATTATATATTTTAACTATATTTAAACTTTATCTTAAGTTTATTATTATATATCTTATTTATATTTAAATTTTATTTTAAGTTTATTATTTTATGTTTTAGCTTTATTTAAGCTTTATTTATACCCTCTTTAATTTATATAAACTTATTAGTTTTTTCCTTAGCTCCTTTTTTAATCTTATTCTTTTATTCCTCTTATATTTTTTATATACTTACTTCTTTTAAGCATTTTATATATACCTTAATTTTAATTCTTAATATATTATTTAAAATTAAAATTTTTAATATTTTATTTAAAGCTTTCTTTATATAAATATTAATTAAGTTATCTTTCTTATTAATTTATTATACCTTTAAAATCTCCTTCTTTTTATATATTTCTTATAAAAATATAATATTAATTATTAATTACTTTTTATTAATTATCTTAAATTATATAAAGTATTTATATAATAATTTTAAGTTTATATAAATTATTACTTAAATCTTTAATTTTCTTAAATAATTTATAATTTAATTTAAAATTATATTAAATATTATATTATTATTAAAGTTAATTATTATTTTTTATAATTTGCTAATTAATATGCTTTAAGTTATATACTTATACTTAATAAAACTTTAATAAATTATATTTTTAATAATTTAAAAATTATTCTTTATATAATTAATTTTTATTATTAATATAATAATAAATTTTAATTAAAAGATAAGGTTTTTATTATTAATAAATAATTTATTTATAAAAATATATAACTTTATATATTTTAATTTTAATAAAATAAATATAATTTCTTTATTTAAGTTTTCTTTTTATTATTTAATTTATATATTAAATATATTAATATTCTTTATATTAAGGTTTTAAATTTATATAATAAATAAAAAGTTATATATTACTTTTAATTAATAAATAAATATAATATATACTTTTTATACTTATTAAGAAATATATTATTATAATATATTTTTTATATAATTATTAATTAAATTAAAATTACTTATTTATTCCTTTTATATAAATAAAAAATTTCCCCTTAGGAAACTAATTTTCCCTTTATTAAATTTTAATAACTTACCCTTTTTTAAAATTTATTTTAGCTTTATATAAAACTTTTTCTTATATAATTTCTTTTTTTTCTTTTTTTAAAAATACTTTAATAATAATTAAAAAGATATTATTTATTTATTATATATAAAAAGTATAAATTGTATATTAATACCTTTATTTTTAATATCTTTATATAATATATATAATATATTTTATATTAATATAACTTTAATTTTATAAGTTTATATAATAACATATAAATAATTAAAATTATATTTAAAAAAAACTTATCTTTAAGCTTTAATAATAAATATATAATAATTATATAAATAAGCTTATTCTTTACTTAAATATAAGCTTAAGTAATATTTTATAATTTTATATTATATTTAAAATAATAAATAAGTATTAATTTTAATATAAATAAAATTTATTAGCTTATTCTTTAAATTATTAAAGCTTATATTAACATTATATGCTTTTCTTTATTATTAAAACCTTAAATTATTATGTAATTTCTTAATTAACTTTATTAATTTATTTTTTACTTTTTATATTATTCTTATTTTAAAGATATAAAAATGCTTATAAAGATTTTTATTATATAATATATATTTAAATATTTTCTTAATTATAAATATATTAAGTTTAAAGGTATTAAATTCCTTAAATAATCTTTTAAAAGCTATAATTATATTATTTTTTCTTAGCTTAATTATTAAGTTATATATATTTTTTTCTGTTTTTATTAAAAAAATACTTATATTATATTAAATAATAGCAAGGAAAGTATATTATATAGCTACTTTTTATAATTATTTATATTTTTTAAATAATGCTTATATAATAACTTTTCTTAACTTATTTTATTTTTTAAATAATTTCTATTTTTATATAACCTTAAATATAAAGGTATTTAAGTTATTATATAATATTAAATTTATTATATAAAGATATAATTTAATATAAGTTACTTTAAATTAAATTAATTTATTTATTATTTTAATTATTATTATATAGCTCTTAATAATCTTAACTTTATATAATTCTTTTTATTTTTTATTTTCTTTTTATATAAAAACTTTGCTTTAAAGAAATAAAGATAATATAGCTTTAATATGTAACTTATTTTTTATATTTAATAAATAATTAACTTTTATCTTTACTTTAATTATATAAAGCATTTTTATTACTTTTTAAATTATTAATGCTCTTTATATAATGTTTAATAATAATAATAAGTTATATAAAACTTAAAGATATATATTAAATATTAAAAGGGTAAGTATAAAATTATTTAACTTAGCTATATTATTTAAAGCTTTAATAACTATTTAAAAAATAATTTTATTATTTATATAATATTTAATTTTAGCCTTAAAAATATTATATAATTTTCTTAAGAATTTATATAATTATTTAACTTTATTAATAACTTAATAAGCTTTAATAAGTATTACTTTATATAAAATGCTTATAATTTTTATATTATTCTTAAACTTTTTAAATATAAAGTTTATATTTAAATTATATATATATATATTTAAGGGATTAATATATATATAAATTTAATATTTATATAATGCATTTTAAGTATTTCTTATAAATAAAGAAGTTAAAAATATAGCTATTTAAAAGCTAATATTTAAATTAATTATATATAAACTATTCTTTTTACTTAATTATATAATATTAATTATTACTTTATAATTAAAGTAATTATTATTTTTAATTAAAAATTTAAATCTTCTTAAAATAAAGTTATATAATTAATAATAATAATAAAATCTTTAAATATTCTTTAAAATTAATTCTTTTATATTATTATGCTTAATATTTTTAAAAAGCTTATAAAGTTTCTTTATATATAAAATAGCTAAAGCATTTATATAATTTTTTAAGCTTTAATTTTATAAGGAAAATCTTATTTTTTATATAGCTTAAATTAAAAAATATATATTTTTATTTTTATATAATAAGAATTTTTATTTTACTTTATATAATTATATTTATTATATTATTAAAATATACTTTAAGTTTATTAATATTATATAATAAAAAAAGAAATAATATTAATATTTTTAAAATATAATAAGTAATTTTTTTAAATTAATTAAGTATTTTTATTATTTTTATAAAAAAGATTACTTTATTTAGCTTAAACTTAATCTTTATTATATATTTTTTATAATATTTTTATATAAGGGTTTTTATAAATATATATTATAATTTAAGGCTTTTTAATTATAAATACTTTTATTACTTTTATATTTTAAAGTTTTCTTTAATATATTATATTATATAAATTATATAATATAAAACTTTTTATTAAAATTATTCTTAAAGTAAAGAAAATATATTTTTTTTATTATATAATAAGTAAATATAAAGTTAATAAGATTTTATTATAAGATATTTTTATTATTTAATAATTATAAGTTTTATGCTTATTCTTTTATATAAGTATCTTTTAGCTTTTTTCTTTTATATTTTAATATAAAAAAGTAAAAGCCCTTTTTATTTTAAATAAGTTTTTAATAAAGGTTTTTATATATTTATAAGTATTAATATCTTATATTATTTTTTTCTTTTTTAAAGTAATTTATTAATTAATATTCCTTTTTTTTATATATAAAGCATTTCTTAAGTTAATTATTTATATAATTTAACTTAAAGAATTATTTAAAGATTTAGCTTATAAATAATATAAATTATCTAAATTCTTATTATATAAATTTCTCTTTATTAAAATAAGGATAATTATATAATATTTAATAAAATTTAAAATAATTATATATTTCTTTTTAATAATTATTTAAATTTAATATATATTGCTTATTTATAAAGTTAATATTTATTTTATTATATATAAAAAATTAATAAACTAAATTCTTTTTTATAATAATTTAAATTATTATATAAAGATTTATAAATAATACTTTATAAATTAATTTTTAATTTATTAAAGTATATTTTAACTTTAATATAGCTTAATAAGCTTAAGAAATAATTATATAAAAAGTAATTTTTTTTAATATTCTTTTCTTAATATATATTATATAAGCTATAACTTATTTAAAAGTATTTTTAAGGTTTTTAATAACATTTTATTTAAATTCTCTTTTTTAACTTATATAAATAAGATTATTATTTAATTTACTTAATATTAGCTATAATTAATATTAATATTAAAATATATATTTAATAAATTATATAATTCTTTTTAATACTTATTTAAATTAATATAATATAAGTAAAAGTTTTTTATATAACTTAAAAGAATATTTAAAAATATAATATAATATTAATTATTTATAATTCCTAGCCTTTAATAATAATTAATAAATATTCATACCTTATTATAAAGCAAATTATATAATTTTCTTATATAATTTTAATTCTTTCTTTATCTTTTTTAAAAACTTAAAATTAATTATAAGTTAATTAACTTATTATAAATTATTTATATTAAAGATAAGTTATATAAAGCATTATTTATATAAATTAAATATATTATAAGCATAATATTTAGCTATTATAAAAAGCTATTTATTTTTTATATATATCTTATTTTTAATAATATTTATTATATAAAAATAAAATTAACTATTTATGCTTAAAATTATTATATATTTTCTTATATTAAGCTTTAATAATACCCTTAAGGCTCTTTAATTATTTTTTTAACTTATAATTATTATATATTTTATTATTCTTTTTATATATAAAGATTTAAGAATTATTATTATAATTATTAAAAGGTAAGTTATATAAATATTATTTATATATATTTTAAAATTAAAAGTATTTATTTATTAACTTTTATTTCTTTAATTAATATCTCTTTAACCTTTATTAGTTTGGCTTCCATACGGTTAGTGATAGACAAATAGAGTGTGTAATTAATTTAGCTATAATATGGAGGGTAGGTTGCAGCGAAGCTATAGCCTTCCCCCATTTAGCTATAGGCTAGCTATAGTGGTTTGTGCGCGGGGCATATAACCACTAGCTAGCAGCCAGCTAGCACTAGCTAGCAGCTGCTATTAATAAGACTAATCTAAACCTTGCACCTTTAAATCTATGCATTGTTTATAGCGCACCTACTATATAAGCACGCTGCATGTAATGCTTATATATATTATTCTTATATTAGCAATCTTTTATATATATATATGCAAATGCTTTAAAATTATGCTTTTCCTTTAAATTATTGCTTAGTTAATTAAATTGCTTAATTAATATAAATATTTTATTTTTTAAAGGGTTATAATAAGTTAAATGCCTTATAATTATTACTTTAATAGGTTAAGTGCAAGTATTTAAGTATAAGTATTTAAGTATAAGTATGTTTAAGTGCAAGTATTTAAGTTGCTTAAATTACTTAATTAAATTATTTAATTGCTAATACTTTAAAGCTTTAAAGTATTTAAATATTATGCTTTAATTAGTTATTACTTTGGTAGCTTCTTTCTTTTTATTATTAAGTTAGCTAAGGTGCCTAAGGGATAAATTAAGCCTAAGTTGGTAGTAGCTGCTGTTATTATATTTTTTAGCAAAGAGGTTATTATTGCAAAAAAGATTATTGCTATGGGGCTTATGCTAAGGGCATTACTAATTAATAAAGAGATTATAATTAATAAAGAGGAGGAGGTATTAACTTTTTAACGGTTAGCTTTATAACGATTGGCTTTATTTTAATTAGCTTAAGCTTCTTTTAATGTTTATATACCTTTAATTATGGGTAAAAGGTTATTATTATAAACTCCTCTTAAAGCTATTAAAGTAATTCCCAATTATTTAATTAAGCTTAAATAACCAATACCTTTATCATTAGCATGTAATTACGTCCTATATATACCTTATAATAACAAAGTATTTATTTAAGCTTATGGAAAAGCCTTTAATTAATTTTTTAAAAGCGTTCCTTCATTTATTTATAAAACTTGCATTAAAATTTATTAAAAAAATCTTTATTACAGCCTAAATAACCCTTAAGGCTTTTAATTATATTAATAACCTCCTTTTCATTAAAGGAAGGGGCCATTATTAATGCAAAGATTATTGCCGTTAAGACAGATCTCGTGATAATTGATCGTGACAAGGAGGGCGTTAGGAAGAGGGAAGGTTGTGCTTATTAATCAAACTTTAACTATTATCGGAAGGTAAATGTCTTGGAGGTCTAATCAAGTTATTTATATAGTTAAACCCGCAGTAAATCTTAATTATTCCCCTTTAATAGTTTTGAATTAGCTAAGAAAGTTGCTTCTTTTGCCAATACTTTAAAGTATTAAATTAAGCATGCCAATTAAGTATGCAAATCGCTTAAAAGAAACATTATTTGCTAATACTTTAAAGTATTTAAGTGCCTTATGCTTTGTTAAGTACTTAGGGAGTTTTTAAAGGATTATAGGCCCTAAGGGTATTGCGCGGGTACCCTAAGGGGCGTTAATTATAAATAAGGGCTTCTTAAGGGTGCTAAGCGAGGGCTTCTTAAGGGTGTTAAGCAAGGGCTTTTTAAGGGTGCTAAGCAAGGGCTTCTTAAGGGTGCTAAGCAAGGGCTTCTTAAGGGTGCTAAGCAAGGGCTTCTTAAGGGTATTAAGCAAGGGCTTCTTAAGGGTGCTAAGCAAAGGCTTCTTAAGGGTGCTAAGTAAAGGCTTTTTAAGGGTGCTAAGTAAAGGCTTCTTAAAAGTATTAAGCAAAGGCTTCTTAAGGATGCTAAGCAAGGGCTTCTTAAGGGTATTATAAGAAGGGCTAAGGATGCAAGGGTAATATAATTAAAAGTTAAGTATTTGCTATAAATTAATTAATTTTACTTAAAAGTTAAGCATTTATTATAAATTAAATAAAATTAAATAAAGCTTATTATTAATTTATTTAATAATTAAGAATATTATAAAAAGGCTTTTAATAATTCAGAAAAGTTATAATTACTTAAGGGTATATTAAGGAAGGCTTTTTAATTAAGGCTTTTTATAATTATTATTATTAATAATTTGCATTAATAAATATAATTAAAGATTAAATATTATTATTATAAATTAATTTTTAATGCTTAATTAGGCTTTTTAGCGGCTTATAATATTATTATTAATATAAAGTTTCTTAATGGAATTATTATAAGCAAATAAGCTTTTAAGAAATAAAATTTATTTCTTTAATATTTAATTATTTATGCTTATTAAGTAAGCATTAATTAACATTAATTTAGCTTTTATATAATTAATAATAAATAAATAAAATATATAATTAATTTAATTATAATATAAAGGGTAGGTTATAGCAAAGCTATAGCCTTCTTTTATTTAATTATAAGCTAGCTATGGTAATTTATGCATAAGGCATATAACTAATAATTAGCAGCTAGTTAGCATTAATTAATAGCTACTATTAATAAGATTAGTTTAAACCTTGTACCTTTAAATTTATGCATTGCCTGCAGCGCACCCATTGCATAAGCACGCTATATATAATGCTTATATATATTATTCCCATAACCTTAGCTATATTTAGCAATTTATTTTTAAAAGAATATAAAATTTACTTTAGCTAATATATAATTTATTTATTAAAGTTTAATATTAATAATGCTAATAATATATTATTTTAAAGTTAAAGTTAAATTATTTTAATAATTACTTATATAAAATATATTATAAATTATATAAGTAATAATAATATTATAAAATTAATTTCTTCTTTATCTTAAAACTTAAAATTAATAAATTATTGCTATTTAATTATTAAAATAATATTTCTTTATGCTATTTCTTTATATAAAGTTATAACTTATTATTATTTAATAAGTATTTTAAAAGAGTTTGCATTAAATAATATTTTTTAAAATCTTTATATTATTTCATGCTAATTATTAATTATTATATAATAATATATACTTTATTTATTTTAATTATATATACTTTTATTTATAGCTATTTTTTAATCTTTATTAAGTAATATAAATTTAATTTATATAAATAAAATAAATTTTATTTTTTAAATAATTTTTTATTCTTTATTATGCTATAATTTAAAAAAAAGAACCTTTAAGCTTTTAATATAAGCATATAAATTTAATTGCCTTTATTATTTAATCTTTATTAAGCAAGGCCTTTAAGGATTTATATAAATATTTATTTCTTTATTTTTATTAATTTATAATTATGTTAAGTAATTATTAATTAATATTAAATAGCCTTTATTATATAGCTATATTTATATATATATATAATATTTATTTAATTAAGTTTTATCTTTATTATTCTTTTTAAGTTATAAAATAAGAAAGTAAATAAGTGCTATATAAGGAAGTATTGCATACTACCTTAAGGTAGGATTAATTATCCCCACCCATTAACATATCTCCATGCAGTTAGCTTTAATATTATTCCAATAATTAATAATATTTAAGCATTATTTATAAATAAATAATTATTTTAAAAGCTAATTATTAATTTATATATATAATAAAAAATATTTTCTTTTCTTTTTATTATTTTATAATTAATTATTATAAAGTTTATATTAATAATAATAACTTTATTTAATTATTTAATTTATTTCTAAAAATTAACTTATTATTAATTTAACCTTTAATTAATTAAAATATAATATTATAAATATTTTAAAGCTTTAAAATATTAATATTATTTAATTTATAAATATATAAATTAAGTTATTTAAATATTTAAATATTGCTTTATTAACTTAATAAATAATTTAATTAATTAAAAACTTATAATTAAAATATATATATATATATATAATTATAATAAACATTTTAATATAAAAATAAAAATAAGCATAATAATAAAGTTATAAATATATAAATTATTTAAATTATTTATATTTTTTAAGTTTCTTTATTAAGCTAAAATAATAATAATTATCTTAATGAAATAAGAAATAATATAAGTTTTTAATAATTATAATTAAATTCATTATATAAAGCTTTAAATAATAATTTTTTTATCTTTTATAAATTAATATTATATTAAAAACTATTAATTTATATTAAAAGTCTTAATATTAAATTATGCTTATTTATATTAACGTTATTAATAAGCTATTAAGCTTAATATTAAGTTGGTTTTTATTATAATAAATAAAGCTATTTTAACTTAATTTAATACCGTTAAGCATTATATTTAAGTGTCTTTGCTATATAACTTAAGCCTTTAAATTGCTTAAAATAAATAATATAAAGCTGCTATTTCCTAGAAAGATTTGTTTTTACTTCTAAAAATGCATAAAAATCTGCGTTATTAAACAACAAAGCCTTGCCCTTTTGAATAAAATTATTTAAAAATAATCATTTAGCCACAACTCTTTAAAAATAATCATTTAACTTATTAAATTAATAAAGATTAAAACAAGATAACTTAACCCACTATATATAATTATTACTTAATAAGATAATTATGCTTTATTGCTTTAAGCTATGTAAATAAAATAGGCTAATAAAGTTGCTATAAATAGCTATAAAATAAACTTAAATGCTTAAGCCTTAATAAAAGTAAGAGATTATTTAATATAAAAAGATAATAATAAGGTAATATTAACTTTTAAAAAAATTAATATGTTATGAGTTGGCCTTAAGCATTTATTAAAATGTACTTAAAAGGAGTTATAAATTGCAATATTTAAGAAGTAAATTAAGCCTTAAAAGGGCTTAACTTTAAATTTATTTTTTAAGTATATATCTTATTACGTAAAAGGATTAGGTATAATATAAGCTTAGTATGGGTATATATTATGGCTTAGGTAATAACCCAAGCCTATTATATAGCCCCTTTTTTATTTTTATATTATATGCAATAAGGATTAAACCTAGGGCTTTTGCGGTTTTATATTAATTATATATTTATCCCCACTATATATTTATCTTAAGGCCGTATTTATTTACTTAGGAAGTAATAATTATTTATTTTATTTTTATATTAGCTATATTTATATGCTATGCTTAATATAATATAGTATAAAATGCATATTATATATGCTATAAGCTATTATAATATAATAACATTATTATTATATATATAATTCTTTATTAATATATTATAATTATATATAAACTATATATATTACCAGCCTTAAGCTATAACGCGTCCTTATTAATATATTAGCATTATTTACTATGTTTATTATTTTTATATTATATTTATTATTACTACTTAAGATAACTTCCTTATAATTATATTTCCTTTTATAATTCTTTTTTTTTAATATTATATTATTATTATAATATACTTATTATATACACTATTTTATTACCTTTATATAATCTCTTTATTACTTTTATAATTATTTTTTTATTTATATTAATTACCCTTATAGCTTTATTTTACTCTTAGCTAAAAAGCCTTCCTTAATATAATTAATACTTATATAATTTCTTAGCCTCCTTATAATTTAATTCTTTAGCTATTCTTCCTTGTATTTATTATACTTTCCTTATAGTTATTGTTTTTTATTAAAAAGCCATTATTTTAATGCATTAATACCCTTTTAATTCCTTAATAATTCCTTAATATACTCTTTTTTATTTATATTATATTTATTAAATACCCTTTCCTTAGCTTATTAATACCCTTTTAATTTCTTAATATTCTTTTTAATACTTGCTTTCTTTTTATTATATAAAAAAAAGAATAATAAATAGCTTTTATTATAAGTTTTAATAGTTAGCATAATGGCTTTAATATAGCCGCTATTAATAATAATAGTAATAGCAAGCCGCCTTATTATCTTAGCAATATAATTCTTAAAGTTACTTTATTTTTTTCTTAATATAAATTTATTATAATTATTAATTAAGTATAGGAATATTATATTATAAAATTATATTAAATGCTTAATAATTTTAATAATAATAATTAATAGCTTATTAAGTAGCTGCTTTTTCCTTATAAATTATATATTGCAACTTTTTATAAAATTAATAAGCTGCTTACCTATATTTTTAATAATTATAATATGTTTTATATTAATTATTATTATTATAAGCATAAGTATATTTAATATATATATATATTTATTAATTTATTGCTATTATAAAATGCATAGCATTATTTAAAGAAAGTAATTATTATTAATAATGGCTATATTCTTATCTTTAAGTAAATTAAGTTTACTACCCTTATTTATAATAATATAATTATATTTATCTTAGCTTTTAATTATATTATTATTAATTTCTATAAGGTTATAAGCATTATATTAGCAAAGCTACCCCTTATTATCTTTATTATTTACTTAAGTAATTATGCTTATTTTTACGGCATAGCCTTAATTAACGCTCTTATTAATTTTATTAAAGATATACCCTTAACCTTATTATAACTTATTAATATATTTTTATTTCTTATTAATATTAATATAATTATACATTATATTAATAATATTAGCATTAGCAATTATTAATTAACTTACTTTGCTTAAAAAATAATAAATATCTTTATAACTTTTAATAATAATTAAAAAGCTAAAGCTAGTTATTATGTTAATAATATGCATACTTTTAATATAAGTACCCCCTTTATTCTTTTTTTATATTTATATTAACTTAACTTTAAGCATACTTTAATGCATTTAAGGATTGCTATTATAAAAAGTTTAATATAATAATTAATATTTTAAATATTTTTATTAGCTAAGTTTTTAGCATTAAGCAATATAGCTATGATTTAAATTACCATTATACTTGTTATGGGTTGGCCTTAAGCGTCTGCTGAAAGGTACCCAAAAGGAGTTATGAATTGCAATATCTAAGAAGTAAGTTAAGCCTTGAAAGGGCCCAACTCTGGATCTATCTTTTAAGTGTGTGCCCTGTCACGTGAGAGGGTTGGGTGCAGTGTGGGCCCGGCACGGGCATGCATTACGGCTTGGGCAATAGCCCAAGCCCATCACAATACTTATAATAAGTTTAAAGAAAAAAAATAAGAAAATAAGGAAAAAGTTTTTAAGAATTTACTTTTCTTTAGCTATAATGCTTTTTATTATAAATATTAATTAGCTTAGCTTATTATTATAACTATAATAAATTTAAGTAATTAAAAGCTTTATCTTTAAATAAAGAGTTTATAAGTTTAACTTTTATTATTATTAAGTTATTATAACCTTATTATTAGCCCTTATAATTTTTAATTTTATAATTAAATATTTTTAATATACTTACTTAAATAAATAATAATAAAGGAATTTTAAAAGGGTAATATACTTAATATAGTTTTGCCTTATAAGAAATTAATTATATAGCTTAGTTTTTTTTTAATTTAATATATTATTTATTTTTTATAAAAGGGGGATTTAGTTTATTTATTAAATAAGTATATAATAAGTTTTAGTTAATTAAGAGCGTTTATATATAAATAAGGTTATAAGTTTAAATTTTATTATTATTATGCCTTATTTAAGCATAATAAATACTTAAAGCTTATCTTATAGCTTTATTTAAATAACTTATAATAATATAATAAGATTTTATTTATCTTTATTTTATTTTTATTTATAATTCTTATTACCTTATATTATATCTTTAAATAAGCTTATTAAGTTTAATATAAGCCCGCTTTATAATTACCTTAAATAAATAGTTTTTTATAAGTAATAACATTTCTTTATTACGCCTTAAATAAGTTAAGGGCCATTAATCCTTATAAATTCTTAAAAGGTTTTTATATTAATATATTTTAGCCTTTTTATTTAATTTAAACTTATGTTTTAAAGAAATTATTTTATAAGTATTTTAATATATTTTTAATTATTAAGATTTTCTTTATAAGTTACTTTTTATTTTAACTTTTATTTACTTTATTTAAAATTAATATAGCACTTAATTAAATATTTATAAATATTTAAATAAATAATAAGTTTTTTATAATATGCTTAATCTAATTAATATTAAAAGTAAGATAAATTTAGTTTAATATATTTAAAATAATTATTTAAGGTATAAAGATATTTATTATAATATATTTTTAATATAACTAATTAAGCTTTTTTATTAATTAAGTAATTTAAAAATGCTTTAAGAATAGCTATACTTAATTCTTAATATAAAATGTTTTTATTATTTAATAATATTTATTAATTACTTATTCTTATTGCTATTAAATAAAAATAATAGCAGCTTAAATAATATTTATTTTAATTTAAAGGTAATTTAAGAATATAGCTATTTAGCTTTTAAGATTAGCTATAAATATTATTATATTTAAGGGATTTAAGATTGCTTATATATTAAACCTATTTATTAATTAATTTAGGCTTTAATTAATTATTATTAAATTTTTATTATTTAACGCTATTTAATAAGCTAAGAAGTAATTAGCTTAATTATTTTATAAAAAGATAATAATATTATATAAGTATTTTTATATATTTCTTAATTTATTTACTTTATATTATTATTTATTTTAAGGTAATATGCTATAAATAAAAGGTATTTTATATTTATTTAAATATATAAAAAAGTTTAAAATGCCCTTATTTAATTAAAGCCTTAATTATTAATAATAAATATAAGGAATTTATAATAGCATTATTATAAAGTAATAAAGCATTATATATAATTTTTTATAATTATAAAATATATTATTTTTAAAAAAATATATTTTAAAAAATAGTTTATAATAATTATTAAGTAATATAAGCTATTTTTATAAGTTAATAAATTTATTATAAAGTTAATAAATATTTAAAATTAATAGTAATTTAAAAAAGGAATAAGGTAAAATAAGCTTTATTATAATTATTAATTAAGCTAGGTTTAATAATATATATTATAATTTTAAATAAAATATTAAATAACTTATAATATATTATTTTAATAAAAGTTATATAAAAGGATTTAAAAAGTTTCTTTTTATTTTAAATATCTTATTATAAAAGAGTTATAAGCTTATTATAATATTAATATAATAAGTAATTCTTAACTTAAAAGCTATAGCTAGCCTTAAAATTAAAGTATGCTATATATATTAAAAGTATAATTAATAATTTAAATTATTATCTTAATTTCCTTAAGAAATTATTATTAATTAAATATAATTACCTTATAATAAATTTTATATTATAAATTTTACTAAACTTTCTTATCTTTAAATATAGCTAATATTAATTTATTAAATAATTATAATCTTATAAATATAATAATATAAATATTAAAAATTATTATTAAAATTAATTAAAGCATTTTAATTATATAATTCCCCTTTAAAATTATTTTATTTTATTTTTATTATAATAATATATTAAAATATTATATTTATATTCTTAAATAATATTAAAAATTATAATAAAAAAAAGATAAAGTTTTAACTTATTAAGCTTATCTTTTTAAAAGAAGTTAAAAGTTAATAAAGTATTTAAAGCTTTTATAATTTATAAATATTATAAATAAGCGGAATATATTTTAAAATATAAGTAATTATACTTTTAAAGCCTTAATTATTATTAATAGCTTTTTATTATAAATAATATAATTTTATTATATTAAAAAAAGCTTTGCAAAGTAATAAGTAATTAAGTAAAGGGCTTTTCCTTTTTAAATTAATAAATATATATTAAGGGCTGTTTTTAAGCAATTTACCTTTATTATTATATTTAAATTTAAATTTTATTTAGCTAAAATTAATGTTTTTATAAATGCTATTTTAAGGTAGTAAAAAATTATATTTTTTTTACTCTTTTATTAAAAAAAAGTTCTTTTAATAGTAAGATAAAGAAAAGGATTAATAATCTTAGAAAAATTCTTAATAAAGTTATAATAAAAGTTTGTAAACTTTATAAAGTTTTAAATATTATAAATTATTTATAATGCCTTTTATTTTTAAATTACCTTAACCTTTTTTAAGTTTACTTAAATACTTACTTTAGCTATAATAATAAAGCTTAAATACTTTATTTTCTTTATTATAAACTTATAATTATTTTAATTTAAATTTAATTTAGCATTTTATAAATAATATAAAATCTTTTATATCTTTTTTATATAATTTTCTTTTAAGCTTAAGGAAAATATTAATATATTATTTAAGTATATTATTATATAATTTTTTAAAATATTAACTAAGATTAAGTTAATATATTATTAAAATATAATAAGCATATTAAATAAATTAAAGAAATAAATTAATTATTTAAATAACTTAAATTAAGTTTAAAATATTATTAAATGCTTTTACCTTTTTATTATTTATATTTAATAAAAGGCTATATAAATATTTAGCTTTATAAATTATTAAATATTAAAAAAAAAGCATAATATTTCCTTAATAAGGGGGAAGGGGTAATGATTTTATTAAGTTATTTTATTTAAGGTATAATAATTTATATAAAATTACTATTTTTTATTTACCTTATATATTAAGAAAATTAAGGCTGCTATAAGTAAGGAGCTAATCCTTATTTAATTCTTATTATAAAGTTTTATAACTTATTTTTATAGCTAAAATAATTAATTTTAAAATATATTATATAATAAGCTTTATAATAATATTAGCATAAATTTATTCTTTATTAATAATAAATAAATATAATAATTAAATTAACCTTAATATAATAAAAAGGTAAAAGCTTATTTTTTATTAAAAAGATTAATAAAATTCTATATTTTTTTTAATAAAAGCTTAGCTTTATATTACTTTATATTATTATTATTTCTTTTTTAAGGAGTTATAGCTTAAAGAATTTATATAATCTTACTTAAGTTTATTTTTATTAAAATAATATTTATTATTTTATTATAAAATAAGCAATTTATTTATATTTTTATGATTATTTTAAAGATTAATTAAGCTAAATTACTTATATTTTATTAACCCTTTTTCTTTATAATCATTTCTTAAGCTATATTAATTATTATATAGCTATAAGCTAAGTTTAATAAGATATTATAATAATATAATTAAAATAAGCTTAGCAAAAAAAATAAGCTATATTTAAAATTATATAAATTATAATAAAAGCTTATTATATATTAATATTTAAAAAAAGTTATATTATATATATAATATATTAACTTTATAATAAATTAATAATTATTTTTAAGTTTTTTAAAATAAGCAGAGTTATTAACTTTAATTTTACCTTTTATATTTATTACTTACTTATAATAATATAATAACTATACTTATTATTTATTTAAATAATAATAATATATTTATAATTTATAATAATAAAAATTAAGAAAGAAAGTTTATTTAATTTATTTTATATTTATTAATATTATTTTTATATAAATTAAACTTATAAAGAAAGCTTATGCTTTTAAGCAAAACTTTATTTAAAAACTAATCTTTTTTTTAAGATTAATAAGGTTTTCTTTATAAAGTATAGCTAGCTTTATAACTTAAACTTAAGTTAACATAGCTATAAAAAGGAATTTATAATTTATTATAAAGTATCCTTATTAACTATAATATAAATATACTTTGCATCTTTATTAAGCCTTTTTTTTAAACTTAAAGATTTAAGGTGCCTTAGCTTAGTTATTAATTAATTAAAAAAAAGGCGCCTTAATACCCTTATAGCCCCTTATTTTTAATGCCTTAACCCCTTATTATACTTATTATAATAATATTTATTATTATTATATTTTAATTTATTACTTATTATCCTTAAGCTAAAAGCTTTAAAAAGTATAAAGTTAAGCTTATATATTATTAATGCTTAAAGTTTTATATCTTTAACTTATAAGTAATTTAGTAATATATATTTATTACCTTATTATAATTTATATATAAAATTAATGCTTTAATAACCTTATTATAAAATTATAAAGAAAGCTAATTATAAAAGTAATTTAGCTTTACTTTATTTAATTATTTAAGGTTTTTAGCTTATATTATTAGTTATTTAAATTAAATATAAAATTAAGTAAAGTTATTATAATTTTATATTTAAAATATCTTAAGTTTAATTAAAGTAGCTACTTATTAATATAGGTTTTTATAATAATGCTTTAAGTATTTAAAGAATTTATTTATATTAAAGTTATTTTAAAACTTGCTTTGCTTATAAAATGCTGCAATATATAATTATATTTTAATAAATAGCTAACTTTATAAAAAGATTTAATATTTTTAAGGATTTTTAATAAAGTTTATATTAATTTATAATTTATATTATATTATAATATTTTAAGTTAAAAAGCTATTTTAATTATTATTAAATAAGGGTTTAATTAAGAGCGGCTTATATTAAATTAAGGGTGGGTTAAAAGGGTTTGTATATATTTTAAGCTTTATAAATTAGTAAAGCATTATTATAAATAATTAAGGGAGCTAAAGTGCTTTTTAAGTATTTTTATGGCTTAGTATTAAAGTAAGTTAAGGGATTTTTAGCTATATATTTTATAAAAAGATTAATATTTTAAGTATAAAGTTATTTATCTTTATAATATAAATATTCTTTTTAATGTAATTTAAAGATTATAATTTAATATTATAAGTTGGCTTTAAATATTTATTAAAAAGTATTTAAAAAGAGTTATAAATTATAATATTTAAAAAATAAGTTAGGCCTTAAAAAAGCTTAACTTTGGATTTATCTTTTAAGTATATACCTTATTATATAAAAGGGTTGGGTATAATATAGGCTTGGCATGGGTATGCATTATAGCTTAAGCAATAGCCCAAGCTTATTATATAATATACTTATAAAGGTTTTTAAAAGCTATAAGGACTTTTTTAATTAAATTTTATAATTAATTAATGTAAAAATTAACATTAAAAAGTTTAAGTTAAAAGGAAAAAAGTACTTAAAAAGATTTTTTAAAAGATTAAGAAGATTAATTAAAACTTTAATAAAATGCTAAGCTTTACTTATAAATAATTAATAAAATGATTATAGTTTAATAAAGATAATTAAAAATATAATTATAAATTTTTAATAATCTTTATACTTAAAAAGGAAAGTTATAAATATATAAAAATATATAAAATATAAATATAAATATATATATATTATTTTATATTTTATGAAAAATAAAATTTAAAATTTAAAATATAGTTATAACTTTAGGTAAGTATTAAGGTTAGCTAAAGTTAATAAATATTATAAAAATTAAATATTATTTAATATTAATTATAACTTAATAAATTATATTACTGTTATGGGCTGGCTCCAGAGGGGCTGCAGGCTGGCTAGCGCCTTCTCTTATAAGCTGCAAAGCAGCAACCTTTTAACCATTAAGCCAAAAGGTACGTAATAATCCAAGCTCCCTTGGATTATCTAGCCACACTATATAAGGCTTGGGCAATAGCCCAAGCCCATCACAATTACATATTATTTAAATTTTTTAATATATTTAATTTATAAATATTTAGCTATATATAATTTTACATTATAATAATTATTATATTTGTGGAGATATAAGCCCTAAAAAAGCCATCTTTTTGGTGTAAAAAAGTGGCCCGCATCGGGGGGTGGCCCGAATGTGGGCCACTAGACTTACGATTCACCCTCTAGCCAATCACCCGTCCCAATCTCACCTTAAAACGTTTGGCAAGATGCAGTTCAGTACTATTGTCACATTCCTCATGCCCTTGGCCCTTGCTCAGGCTGCGACCTGGAACCTCTCGGGTACTTGCTCGGCAGATCTCACATGTAAAATCGACACCCAATACACGGCCCCCGAACTGCCAGAGGTCTGTGGAAACAGAAATGGACGCTTCGCTGGAACTGGCAACGAAGGGAAGACTAGCTGTACACCTGTGAACACCAAGTGTACCTACGTCTGGGAGTGCTAAGGAGACGACTGACGACGTATGCAACTTTGGGAGACATGAAGAGCGTTCTTGGGTTGGACAGGTATAAACGATTTGCTCAAAGCGGAAGAAAGCAGAAATTTGGATCGGAAAAGACTTAGACAGCCTCATGAGAAATCAATTCATCCAGCAATTCCTGCTCAGGGCAAGCTTTTCCCGATGATTTCATCGTTGGCAACAGATGTGAGGACCTTTACTACACAGGAAGTTGCTGACTAGCAAAATTAAAAATATTTCTTACACTAATTGGTGGCACACAAAGACAGACCCTCAGGGCCTAAGAAATTGAAATGCTGTATATTCATTGAGGGGGTAGCCGATCCCCGGTGCTGGACGCCCCATACTGGCTTTTGTCAAGGAGGTCACGTTCATTAATAAGTAACCATTCATTCCATCTACTCTGTAATATTTTGAAGGGAAAAAGTTGTATGTTCGGCTCAGTTCCCAGTGCCGTGATCTTTCTTCAAGTGTTCTTCGAAACTAGTGCTTCATCTCTCCCTCTGACCAGCTGGTATCGTCCTAAACTAGTACTTGTATAGAGCAGATTTGAAAATCAAACTTCTTTCCCCTTACAAAAAAAATGACATACTTGAATTTCGTCTCATTAGATTGTGTTACTCTAGCCTGAAACATGAAGCCCTCGCCGCGGAATCCATGTACTTGAGAAATGGTCACCCTGGCCGCAGCTGTGGACGTTCTCACTGCTCTCCTGGTATCTCGAGCAACGAACTGAGACGAATCTACTGCTGCTAGCGAATAGACCGTTCGGCCAAGAGACCAGTAATTTCCAATCCCTTGGAAATACACCCAGCAGTCTATAAGCCCGTACCGTCACACGAACCACGAGCACTTGCAAATGCCCCCAAC
Source organism: Diaporthe citri (assembly GCF_014595645.1). Lineage (NCBI taxonomy): Eukaryota > Fungi > Ascomycota > Sordariomycetes > Diaporthales > Diaporthaceae > Diaporthe > Diaporthe citri. Next base: position 26,811 of record NW_025064867.1, read on the forward strand.
CCCTATCACTTGGAACTATTCATATAGGATCGGGATAACGACGACACATTAGACGTAATACCATCAACGCAGAGCGTTTAAACTGACAAGTCTGCTATTAACACTGAGCAGTTTTACATGTCCCTTTGTGTATTAAGCATGTGGATCCTACTCCTCTGTAGAGACATTCAGGTCCTCACAGTCAAGCCTGTTCGGCGCAACGAAAAGCTCAGTCATAAATCACAAGTGAAGCGAGAAAACGTTATCAGTGGGAAGAGGGAGTGAGTCCAGATGTCTCAGAATTCATAAGGTACTCTTTGTGTTGCAGACAGCAAGATCTCAAAGTGCGTTGTGTCTTTCTTCTCTTCTGATTAGCCTCCACGGCAGTGCTCCGGGTATCAAGTGATACGTTCTGTTTCTCATTTGAACCCTTCCTTTCCTAAAGATTGTTATCGTATGGTTAAGAGTGGATTAATAAAAATGCCGTTGAACGTTTGCTGTTCTACAAGCAACTTGTAACTTAGCCAGTATATCATATAGACTATTTGTATTCTTTGAGTTCCTTTACTAAGCTGGAATGACAATGATTGCCCTAGTGGGACAAGAGACAATGTAAGTTGTAGGCAATTACAGTCAAATTCGCTATGCAAGCCGGTATATCATATACGAGCATGAAAAGAGAGTTTCAGGAGAGGAGACATCACAAAGTGGATCAAGAGATTAGAGGTGGCGCAATGTGGCCAGATACGACGAAATATAAAAGACTCGGACCAGGCAAACCGGCATTTGTATACTAGTAATAGCTAACTCAATACTTGAAAATTGGTATGTGGATATCATAATCGTGTAATATGAATCATGTATTCTCTTGAGTTCCTGTGGCTTCGGACTTGGGATTACCGGCCTTGAAGTGATGTCCTCCATGTATCCCACCTAACACAGCCTGCCATCCAATTCATGATATCCCTAGGCAATTGAAGACATCGACAATACCCACACGATGTAGTACCACCGAACACCGGCCCATTAGACACCTGAGTTCGCAGTCACTCAAGACGCCGCAAACCGTTCGGCTCGTGCAGCCCTGCTCTCCCTTTGTGTCGTTCGTTTCCCAGTCTCGCTATGATCATTGCCTTTTGGGTCCTCTTGATACAGGTTGTATTCCCGATCGGATAGTTCACCCTCATTGTATTGACCCGCGGCCGGCCGCGGCGCCGTCGTCGATGTGAATTGCACAGGCGGACCGTGCTCGTCCCGATCTTCGCCTTCGTTGAAATAAAGCCGGTCGCTGTCATGGAGCGACACGACCTCACCCCAGGTCTCAACCTGCCGTGTCTGCATCTGGCCGGGTTGTTGGTGCATCGGCAACACGTCTGGGTCAACAGGTTCGCGGCGACGGAACGGAAGCGCGCCCAGGAATGGTTTGAGGCCCTGGTGGCGCTGAGGAGGCGCTCCTTGGCCATAATAGTCTGACTTGTTGATGTACTCGCCATCAGCGTCTCGAATAGGGCGGGACGCTCGGTGGCGGTTGCGGTTGAGGCTGATTTCTAGCAAGATAGATAGTGCGAAAAAGATGCTGTAGTTCGAATGTGTCCGTTAGTTGTGCTCACCCATAGCAACAAACACTTGATGGGACTGAATCCATGTTTTCCAGGGAGGACTATTACTCACCAGGCAATACTAGCAGCGGCGAGGCAGACTGTCTCCAACCTGCAAGCCATCTGGAATGTCGGCAGCCCATTCACAGGGATGTCGGCTATGCTGTTTCCCGATCCACTCGTGCTAGGAGAAGCATTCGCCTCCCCCGAGCCGTAGACGGTGTTTACGTTGCTGCCGCTGCACGAGCTTGCCCCGTCACGGTTGCCAACAGCAACATAAATGTAGGCGGCGATGAGCCCGATGTCCAAAATGATTGCGATAAATGAGGAAACGGGAAAGCCTGCGCAGCAACACACAAACAGCAAACCAAGGGCTGTGTATAGCGTGCCGACGGCTGCGATGCCTTCTATGGCCTTGACGTTGGTCGAAATGGTCATCTTGTGACTAGCCATGGTGGCGATGTAGTATGAATAGATGCCCAATACGACAACTGAGCAGACGAACTGGATGCCTCTAAACAGCCACTGGAGGCACTTGAGCCCCGCACGTCCCGACGAGGAAGCCATCGTTGGCGAAGTCGTGACCCGATTCGAACTATGGATGTGAGGTGCTTGTTGAAATACGGCAAACGAAGGTATGGGTATTGCAAGTAGGAGTACGTGGAGTTCCAACGAGATACTGTTCACATGTTTGAGAGTGCCACAATCTGTGTCGGCAGTTGTATGGTGGGGTTGTGGCTTGAGTAAATCTAATCCGGCTTGGACCATGTTTGCGGATGACGTTGAGTGTGACGGCTTCGGGCCTTGTTACTGAGACCCTGAGATGAGAGTCTGGGGCGGTATGTCATCGTCAGGGATTAGAGTGGCTCGACGTGCAGCATATAACCGTCTTCATATATCCTGACATGGGACGAAGCCGGGGTAAGCCCCCGCCGGCCACCGCACGCATGAAACACCGGTATGTGTTGTAGCTCCTATCACACGCGAAACTGAGAAGTGACCTCATCAGTTATAGGACTCACAATATCGCCTGTGGAAGGGTGTGTGGCATGTTCGCCAAGGAGTGGGGGGGGGTTGAAATGAGAGCCTGGCTTGACCATTCTATTCAATCTAGTATCTACCGAACATATTTTAGTCGCTGCACAAAGGGTATAGACCTCGACTTCGAGGCTGGGGACAGCGAAGCAGGAGTTGAAGAGAAGCACACGCTACTCTAAACTCAAATGAAGCTGCCTCTCTGGCAGCAGGCAGTCGGACGAACTATGCGCAGGAGCTGAGGGTATCACCTCCCGACACTCTCGACTTGGAAACCAAGCCTCTCCATTTCCTTCACCTCCAGCACTCCTCTCCCATCGAACACCCACTTAGGCTTCTTCATGTGGTAGCTTATCTTGGCCCAGTCCACCCTCTCCTTGGGTTTGTATTCCTCGTTGGGGGCGTGGCCGCTGTGCTCCAGTTTGCAGTCGGGGCAGTCGGCATCACAGGCTGGCTCAGCATGAAGCCTCTGCAGGGGGTCGGATGAGGACGAGGATGACCATGACGAAGATGCAGATGCAGATGCTGGCACGATAGCCGGTGCGACTGGTAGTGACTTGAGCACATGCTTTCTCAGAGACAGAAGCTCCAGCTCGCTCGGTTCTGTGGTCGCGAATGGTCGGGGGTCGAATGTGCTGCTTGGCTTTTGTACTGATGGCTTGGAAGGGGGGATGGTGTTGGCCGCAGGGTTAGGAGCGAAAAGCCCCTCAGCACCGATCCTGGCCTCGATGGCCTTGCTCGGCCCGTTCTTGAACTCATCGAACTCAGTCGTGATCAGGACAGCATCCGCAGCCGCGCACGCCTCGTAGGCGGTGTCGTGCACGGCCAATGGCCCCCCTTCCGCCTTCAGTATCCTCTCGGCATCAATGCCCTCGCAGCCCTTGAGCAAGTGCTTGATCTCGTCGCGCAATGTGGCCGGGTTGCAGCACGGGTCAAACACGGCAACCTCGCGAGGCCCCTCCTCCAGCAGCGTCCGGATGATCTCCAGCGCAGGCGATTCGCGCGTGTCGTTGGTGTTCTTCTTGAAGGCGTAGCCCAATACAGCCAGCTTCTTCCCAACTAGTGTATTATTTAGACACCGCACCACCCGCGCCGCGAATCGGTCCCGGCTGTACTCGTTCATTGCGTTGACCTGTCTCCAGTACTCTGCCACCTCGTCCAGCCCGAGGCTCTGTGCGAGGTACACGAGCGACAGCACGTCCTTCTTGAAGCACGATCCGCCGAAGCCGATACCTGCCTTGAGGAACTTGTCGCCGATGCGCGGGTCAACCCCGATGGCAGCCGCGACCTCGTCCACGTCCGCGCCGGTCTTCTCGCATACAGCTGCTATCGAGTTGATGGAGGATATACGCTGGGCGAGCATCGAATTGGCAACCAGCTTGGCGAGCTCAGAGGACCACACGTTGGTCGTTATGATGCGCTGGCGTGGCACCCAACCGGCATAAACTGCTGCGAGGGCTGACGCGGCTTTGCGGCCTGCGGGTGTGGGCGAGGAGCCGATCAGAACTCGGTCGGGGTACAGGAGGTCATTGACAGCTGTGCCAGCCGCCAGGAACTCGGGGTTCGAGAGGATTTCAAAGTGCACGCCGGGGCGGTGGACGGCCATCTACCATGGAGAATCAGGAGTCAGTGGTCGACTGTGTCTGGTTCCCGTGCCGGCAGGATTCAGAACATACCGTATCTTTGACCATCTGGGCTGTTCGACACGGCACAGTGCTCTTCTCCACAATGATTGCGCCGGGTCTCGCATGCCGTGCAATCTCGGCGGTGACTGCCTCGAAGGCCGTCATGTCCGTTGCACACCCTTTACCCGCGCCGCGCGTCTTGGTTGGCGTGTTGACAGAGATCAAGACGACATCCGCCTCGGAGATGCACCGGCCCACCTGGGTGCTGAAGAACAGATTGGGCTGTCTGGCCGGCACGATGATCTCGCGGCTGGCCGACGATGCATCGGGCAGGACCTCTGCGTCACCCATGTGGGAGGCTGACCCGTGAGAGTTCGTGATGACCGTTTCTCTTGTGCCATCCCGGGCAACCCGCACGACCTCCTCGAGGCCAGGCTCGTAGATTGGAGGGTGTCTACTGTTCCAGCGTCGGATCCGGCTTTCGTTGAGGTCGACCACTGTCACGCGAAGGTGGGGGTTGTTGAAGGCGACCACGGCTGCCGTGGGGCCGCCTGCATTCAGTGTTGATCAGCAAGTGGCCGTTGGCATACTGCTATCACAGGTTCCTTCTCTCTTACCAACGTATCCCGCGCCAACGCAGCAAATGTTGCGGACAGGCCTCGTCTGGTTGATGCCCATGTCCAGTGCCTCGAGAACCTGTGGGCGCAGCACCGGGCTGGACATGTAGCTGCCTTCTGGCGTTGTGGGAGCCGTTGAGCCGTCGAGGATGTTGCTGCTATCCTCGGGGCTGTCAACTTGGGGAGACGACAAGGGATTCATTTTGCCCTGGCACAGAATCTGGCGGCTGGTGAGTACTGCGATCTTTCAAATCCTGTCCGTCGGATACCCTCCTTACAGCGGGAAGTGGCCCCGTGACGGTGGGATGGAAGAATTACTGATAAGATGTCGCGTGGTCGGTGCCTGACCTCGTGTGAATGCTCAGGAGGCGAGGACCCAGGTGGCGTGGCCTGACACAGCCCGGTTTCCAGTTCAAAACTAAGAGAAGATATCTATGAAATCTGTTCTGGGCCTCTCGATGGTTTTCAAGGACGGCTGAAACAGTGAGATCATGTACGGAAAGACCACGGGAGTGGCGATGTGACTTCACGTCGCCAGACACAGGGGTCTGGCGAGCGCAAGCACAGGACTTCACCCCGCTGACTCCCACAGACAAGAGCACAGCGTGACACTGTAGCCCCTGTATCGCGGCTTCAAATTGCTCCTAGTCACCATGGGAACAAAGAAGGCAGAGGAGCCGGGAATGAGTCGCGCGTCTGCTCATCTCTGTTGCACGGCGCGTCCAGATGCGCCGAGTACTTGTCACGGCATCCAACCACTGCGAGCACGGGGGTTGAGCTGGTGGCTTCTGTTGGCTTTTCCGCGAGGCAGGCCGGGCCCGGCGCCTGACCGGCTAGAGAAAGCACCAGTGTCTCTGAATCCGTAGATGGTAGCATGTTCCGAGGTTCTCAAAAGAGGCAGATAGCAACAGGCCCGGCCTCGAACCGGCTCTTTGGACCCTTAGAAGTCTAAAGGGTCTGAGACAGCCTGCCAATGAACCCGCATGCCCCTCCATCATGCTCTGGAGGGGCTCGTCCATTGGGTGGGCCCGGGCCTTGTGCTTGGGCTGTTGTTTCTGATTGGCTGCCCTGGGTGTAAGTCCCGAGATAAGATATTGCGCCCAGGTGCGCCCCACGGATGATGCAGACTGCTGCCACGCCCTGCCTCCCTCCTGCAGGTCAAGGTCACCTGCACCTTGGATGAAAACCGTCATACATATTGATCAGCGCTTTACCCATCAGTCTGTTAATTCTAGACTGCCGCTGCACCATACCCTGGGTTTATCCCATGAAGAGCACTACCTCGGTGATTGTCGTCCACAAGTCGCGGGGCAGCAGAGATGCCGTGAACGGCGGTCTGGATATTGGCGGTGAGGCTTGGTCGGTATAGATGTCAGACATTTCGCTGCAATCACCTGACTGTTACTGTTGTGGGGGAGACCACCATGCTCTCTGGCTTCTGGACAGACCCTTCCGGATGAGAGCGACATATGACATCCTCGAAAGTCCATTTGACCAAAGTCATCAACTGCACCCGCCTCAGCCAACTCGATACACCAGGTTGCACCCCAATTTTATATCAACGATTTCCATGGCGGCATGCCTTTTCTCTTCCTTACTGGTATTCTTACCGTTCGCTTCCGACACCAATACTCACATTATATCACATCTTGCTTCTCACACAGAGCGTGAAATCGCCGCCGCTGCGAAACTAAAAAGGCTCCAAGATATTGTGTCGGTCGACCGGGGAGTTTTGTAGTCCAGCAGCCTGGGTCTTATATACATCATGGCACCTGCAGCCCTACCACCAGGTGGACGTTGTGATGTCTCGGTCTTTCCGGAGGCCCTAAAGGGCAAGAAAGTCTTACTCTGCACCGAGTCCTTCGGCCCCGTCAACGGTGTAAGCCGGACGACGCTGATGCTTGTCAACCACTTGCGCGCCAATGGGTGTGACCTCGCCGTCGTGTCGCCGCATAATTCTACCAAGGTCAACACCTTTATCCCGAAATTTACCACCACTACATCGACACCATCATCGTCGAACGGCGAGGCCGGCAATACCACGGCAGGCTCCAAGGACGTCGAAGTCCGCCTGCACGGCTATCCCGTCCCCTTCAACCCGGAGCTCAGCATAGCCTACCTCGTTCGCCTCTCGGAACTCTACCGCCGCACGTTCGGCTGCCCGCCCGATCTCATCTATCTCGCCTCCCCTGCTAGCCTAGGCTTCCAAGTCATGCTGCAGCTGCGCCAGCGGCCGCAGGCCGAGCAGGTCCCCGTGATTTGCAATTTCCAGACCGACCTCGCCGGCTACTGCAAGACGCTGTTCCCATGGCCGATGGGCGACATCGCAGACTACACATTTGCAGCGGTACAGAGTTTCCTTTTCAGGCACGCCAGCGTGCGGACCATTTTCTACCCTAGCACATATGTGCGCAGGTACCTGGAGCGCCACCGCGTCCAGGGGGACAAGATGGAGGTCCTCACGCGCGGCGTGGACGCGGACATGTTTCGCCCAGCGAAGAGGAGCGAGGCGCTGAGAAAGACCATTGCCCCGAACGGCGAGGTCATCCTGATATGCGTGGCGAGGCTTGCGGCGGAGAAGAGCTTCGACTTCCTCGCCCTCGCAGCCAGGGAGCTGGACGCGCGCGGCCTGGACTTCAAGCTGTACATCGTCGGCGGTAACCGCCAGGCGGAGGTCGAGGCGGAGATCAAGGACCTCTTCTCGGACCTGGTGCGCAAGGGCAAGGTCGTCTTCGCGGGGTTCAAGGTCGGCGAGGCGCTGGCCGAGGCGTATGCTAGTGCCGACCTGTTCCTGCACTGCTCCGTCTCCGAGACGTTCGGGCTCGTGGTGCTCGAGTCGTTTGCCTCGGGTGTGCCCGTCGTGGCGAGGGACGTGGGCGGGCCCAGTGACACGGTTGCTGACGGGGTTAGCGGGTTCCTCACGCCGCCTGACGGCCTGCCTGCTTTCGTGGACAAGGTCGTGCTCTTGGTGAACGATGGGAAGCTGAGGGGCCGATTCGGAGAAAGTGCGCTGAAGCAGGCTCGGGAGGCGACGTGGGAGAAGATCAACAACAAGGTGGCATGGAAAATGGCGGATACAATACAGCGGAGAGAGGAGGAGCTGGCGGAGATGCGAATGGAGGACGAAGGTGCTGACCAAAGCCCGAGCGCCTCTGCCGTGCCGGTATTTGGATGGCTGATGTTGAGTAACGCGGTGCGTGAGACGGTGGTAGGCTCCAAGCTTGCCGGTGCGCTGGGTGTCATCATGGGATTTTGGGGCCTGGTCAGCGTGTATTTGGTGTTCACCAAGGCGACACGATGGGTCCGGGGGCTCTTCAGCAGGTCATAACTGGACACCGAAGACCATGGCTGTGGATGATGAGGTCGAAGTGACCCGATTTAAAGCTTTTGGACGTGGCATTTTCATTTTGTATACCTAATAGCGAGAGTCGAGTGACCCCTAGACATGAATGAATAGCCGAACACCAAGGACAGCATATGCTCTTGGTCCGTCCTCCTGGCATCGGAGCGGGACAGTTATTCAGAAGGCAGAAGATCTTATATCGTGATTTGCACTCACTGCCACTACGATCACATCGGTATGTCCCTCTGTCCTTCCCAGCCTCTGCCGAGCCTGGCCCACTGATAGTTTGTCCTTTAGGCGGCATTGCCCAGTTCACGGATGCACCTAGATCTGCAATATGGGCAAGCGGCTATGACAAAGGATTCATCGAGGATGACTTACCAACTTCATCTCTGTGTCGATTCGTCGGCATGGAGACACCCAAGTACACTGTGACTAAGTGGGCCGCAAACTCGGAGCCGGTCGTGTTTGGCATCAAAGACCTCGGACTCACCATATACCAGACACCAGGCCATACGCCTGATGAGCTGGCTATTTGGGACCAGAAGGAGAGGGTGTTGTTTGTAGGCGATACCCTTTACGAGTGGGCGCCTATCCTCTTCTCACTGTTGGGGAATTTGGATGACTATGCTGCGACTTTGCACAAATTGCGGAAACTCGTGGATGGGTGCAACAGAGGCGTCGCGGAAGACGACCGTGTCACCATGGCATGTGGCCATTGTACACAAGACACCCCGGCGGCTGAATTTCTCTACGAGGTCGACAGCTTCTTCGACAAGATCAGAACAGGGATTGTACCGCCGATTGACAAAGGCACAACGCCCGGGAGGAACATACCACTAGTTGGTTTTGAGCGAGAGGACGGCTGGTTCTCTATCGTCGGTCCTAAGGAGCTGTTCGACAAGTTTCGTGTTGGTCACAACCTTTGATGTTGGGTGCTGGAGTCATTTGACAGAATGACAGGTAGTTACCCACGAGGCAACCATCCCTCCCAAGATCTCACAACATTGCGCTTCTGCTAGGCTCGAGGCGAGTCTGACCGGCTTGAAGTGGCCACACTCGTGATGTTGTATGATCCTGAAAACGCGCTCTGTACTTCCGTCATGTAAGGTCTTTAAAGCATACAGGATGCACTACTCGCCCTCAAGACATGTGTTACACAATTACTAGCATATATTCATCATCTTTCTTGGTAGTTTGGAGTCCTGACCAAGAGATATCTTTGATGCGCGCAAAGCTGAGCTCTGAGAGCCTCACTGGCCCTTCTTTGGACCAGGCCCTCCATGCCGACCACTGACGCCGTCATGACTATCCCTAATAAAACTTCAAGGGAAACGTCATGCCCACAGATTCGGACTTTTCCTTCAATACTTCCTCCGTAAGCCGCATCAGCTGTTCGGCCAACTCGTTGCTCTGTGCAAGCTCAGATCCATCCTCAACGCGGGCAGGTACGCAGATGTACTTTCCGCTCCTCTCCGTCGCGGTCGCCGCGTACATTGCCGAGACGCACCCTTCAAGCTGGCTCTTCTGGAACGGCTTCATGGCGACGCTCATCATGTAGCCACCAAGCGGGTACGCCTCGTGGATGTCAAAGGTCGACGCCTTGGTGTCCACGAACCCCGGGTGGACGCTGTTCGCCAGGATCTGGGGGTGCTCTGCCGTCAGGTGGGTGGCAAGGTAGCGCGCGTAGAGCATTGCAGCCAGCTTGCTGCGTCCATACTGCCCGTTGGGACCATTGTCTCTGTTGATCTCATCCAAGCTGGCGAACTTTGTGTCTTTTGGTGCGGCCTGATGTGCGTTTGAGCCTAGGTTGACAATGCGGACTGTATGTCCTGCTTTCGCCGTGTCTTTCATGATAGGTAGAAGAGACGAGGTCAAGATTACGTGGCCGAAGTGGTTGATGGCCATGTGCTCATCTATTCCATAGGGTGTGAGCTTGGCAGTCATGATGCCCCTAGCTGCGTTGTTGATCAGGACATCGATCCTGTCGGTGCTGGCTTTGATTTCGTCGGCTGTCCGCATTACCGCCTTCCAGTCCCCCAAGTTGCATTGCTTCCATTGGACTTTTGCAGAGGCAGCGTCACCCAATCCTTCCTTGATGGAGTTGGTGGCATCGCCAACTACATCCGCAGACTGCGATACGATAAAAAGCTTGGAAATGTTGTGCTCGAGCAAGGTCCGTGTGCAGCCATAGCCGATGCCTTGTGAACCGCCTGTCACTATGGCTACTTTCCCACTCAGGTCAGGGACTTGGTCCAGCGAAAAATGCTCGTCCTTGGGAGCAAGAGAATTACTGCTATTGTCAGCAGTGGTAGATATTCTCAATGTACCGGGCCGACTTACGTTCCGCCAAAGTTCTCGTAAACTGTCGCCTTGATGGAATCCATAACAATTGAGCGCGTGGTATGGTGCAGGTTAATGGTACTGGTTCTGGCGAGCACGCTTCTCAGTGTGGGTAGCATATCGTCATTGGCCTTGGATTACATGACCTTTGTGGACTGTTGTGGTTTATATTTACGTCCACTTGAGCCTGCCGAGGTGTGGCTTTGAAAGCCAAAGTGGTGATATCATCGTATTGCGGCCACACGCTAAGTAGAGCACAGGCCTAAGAACAATCCTCTGGCGCGTTCAGAAAGTCTTGATGAGCTCATCGACATCATACTTGAGTTTTATATGCACTTGGGTCAACTCATTTTCTTATCTTATTTAGCATTCAACCAACAGAATTGAGCATGGGTCCGAATGCAACGGTCCATGCCACATGCAACGGAATGGCGTACCGCACGTAAACACTCTAAGTCTTTGATTTCTTCTTGCAACAGTCAATTTGGTTGATTGGTGGGCCAAACAGATCGAAACTTCTATGTAACGAAAACTTCACCAATTCCATCACGGAAAGGGACAAAAAAAGAGAAAATAAAAAGAAAGGAAAGAAAAGCACGACTGCGCCTTGCTATAACCATATTTCATTTGCCAGCTCTCTTCTATATGCTTTTGGGCCAGATCTATGGAATGAGTTCTGCGGGATATTCCGTCTTTTACGCCCCCCTCTAATAGAAGTTAATCATTGCGATGACACCGGACTATACGGGCGATTGAAAGACACGAGTGAAAATGGATCTATGGTCTTCGGCGATGGACCCCTCAATGGGGTGGTCTCAAACATGGCACAGGATGAGGGAAGGCCTGCTTGCTTGTACAATGGCCAGGGCTGGCTCAGGGATATTTCAAGATCAGCTAGTTGCCGTGGCGAGCAAGCAAGTGGCCATTGTAATGTTCAGGGACCACGTACTGAAGCCGCTACTAATTAGGCAGTCTTGAAGGTGCATGCCAGGGAAGACTTAGAGCCCATGTTGCAATTTGACCGACATCCCAGCGAAATTGTCAGAGTATTGGAGAAGTTCCGGGTACGAGAGAAAAGGAGAATCAGTAGTCACAACAGAGTGGTCGATTATCCCACGGCTATGTTGGCAAGTCTTGCTGCAAATTGCTGGCGAGACCCATGCGATGAGCTCTAGTAGCATATTGCTCTAAAAGAAGTCCGTGGACAATGAAGTAAAGTTCTTCTCTGCTATCTTTTCCAAGACTCGACGGCATGTTGCGACTGGAAATGGCGAGCAGTACAGCCTAGGCTAGGCACAGAATGACAGCCTCAAGAGCTCGCTTTGTTTGCTCGATGTTGTAGACCTGGACAGAATCAATGCCTGCGGTGTCTCTTACTGGCGCATCATTTCCGCCAGGGTAAAGAGCGTCTCCAAAGAAAAGGATCTCTGCCTTTTTAATCCCGGATAGCTCGGACAGGCGTTCCATGCCGTACGCTTTGTCGACACCTGCGCGGGTGATGTCTATAGAGGTCGCACCCCCAATACGAACGGAAACATCTGGAAGGATAGGCTGAAGGTCTTTCTGAACCAAGCGTCGTTTCTCCTGCTTAGGATCCCAGCTCTCCTTGGGACCAAGGGGCGCCTGCTGTCTGTTTGGCTTGAGTCAGCATGGTCTTGGGATGCACGCCGAGGACTCATTTCTTGGCCGAGGCGAGAGACGCAAGGAAGTTTATGTGACTTCAGATGTATTATGTTGGTTTTTGAGCGGGACAGAGAGTGACTTACCCAAGGGCAGAAAACGTAATCTGGCTTCCGCGGTCTTCAATCTGCTCTCCCCAGATCTCGGTGGGCGTGAAACCGAGGCGGTCAATGGAGGCTCGCAGCTCCTTGATGACTGTAGATTCACATCAGTGACTTGCTTGCACTTCTGAAAAACAGAGCGGAGGCTTTTGTTGTTGGATCTAAGAAGGGGCCACGGCCCTAGCGAGCATCCAAGAGTGCACGGTACTTACTGTGGGCTCTTTCCTCGTCGCTAAACAGATCAGCGTACTTCCGCACCCAATTGTCGTTCTCGAAGCGATAAAGTTTCGTCCCTGTGGTGGGCATCAGCCAGAAGCGTGAGCGATTGGTGCTGTCGGGCAGACGGCTGGCGACCTGCTTGTCGAACTGGGGCCAGTCGCCGCCAGAGATTACGCAAATGTCGGCGACGTGACTGAGACGGCCGAGGATGGCAGCCATCTCATCGTCGAGGGCCTGCTTGCTCTCGGCGAGAGTGCCGTCAAGGTCGAAAGCAACCAATCGTTTCATTGTGGATTCGAGACTGCAAGGCCTTTTGGATCTGGTGAAAGACTACAATTTTGGGCTGATGGTGGATCAAAGAATGCGTGCCGAAAGAAAGGAGGCAGATGGCCGTTGCCACCTGGCCTCCAGCTTCAGGAGAAGCAGGAGGTGAGACACCTCGTATAGGGTTAGGGTTTTGGCAGGACCTCCCCCTTCCGACAGGTCCCCTCCGTTTTTCGAAAGCAGGAGACAACAGCTCGGGTCAGATTTCTGAGCAGTTTATCATCGCGAAGGGAATGTTGCCTTCGATTCGGGATATCTGACAGCTGCTGAACTCCAAAACTGCAAGCACGTGATGGAGAAAAGCATCCTCTGAACTTTGGGGGAAATTGTGAAAGAGCCAGCCTAGTCGTCCGAGCCGCGGCTCCGTGATATGGGAGAGCTACACCTAGGACGGCCGACAAGCACGGTTCGAGGCAAATCAAGCCTGATGCACAAAGCCTGAAAGATTGCAATTTACTTGTACGTGCTTTATGAGCTAGACCAGTTACCTTTCGTATGCTTGCATCTACTCAGGAATCCACTCGCTCCGGGCTGGCAGACTTACCCAGGGCATTGCTGTAGACTTCATTTTCTGATGTTCTTTGGCCAATACTTCTCAACGAAAGCGATGGGATCTCTCATCCAAGGCGTGTCTAGAGTGTACTCTCTGTCAAATATGTGGTCGCCTTCGTTGACAGCAAAGAGGAGCGGCACCTCCGGTTGTAGGTCTCTCAGCTTGTTGGCCCACTTCTCAGACGTGCCGAAGGGAACCTATGTTTTGGTTAAATATACTGCGTTTTGCACGACGGGAGTTGTTGCTTACCGATGTGTCTGTCTTTCCATGGGCTAGCAGATACGGTGGTTGTGCACCAGCTGCTTCTAGGCTTTGCAGGGGATCCAGGTAAGCGTTGGGACCCGTCAGGTCCACGAGGCGGTCATTCTGCATCATTGAGCAGGCAAGTTCCACTGCAGCAAAAGGAATTAGCCAACAAAGAACTAAGGAAGAAGTTTCATCTAGATATAAGGAGGACCAGGCCACAGTATGGCGATGGCTTGTTTCAAAACCTGCAGCCTAACAAGACCTTTGAGGTACAGGCTACAGATAGGAAATCGATTTCCCAGAGAGGGTAAGAATTGTATCCGGAAGCTGCTTACTGCGGACGCCATTGCGCGTTCGAGTAAGCACTTTTTGCTGCGAGCTGGCGAGGTAGTCCTCCAGTATAGACACGGGCCGATACTCGATTTCTCGTTTGGTATGTTCCAGTGCTTCAGTGAGGTCCAATGCAGGGTACATTGGAATAACAATTCGTAGTGGGTTGCGCGTCATAGCAAGCAGGGCAGACTCAGCTGCCAAGTGACCCCCAGCACTCTCACCTGTAAGCGCAATGTTGTCCAGGTCTAGCTCCGCAGGCGGGGAAGCTGAAGCGAGTGCATTGGGCAGTCGATCTTCGACCCAGACCCAGAAGTCGCGAATGTCGTCGATAATGTCCGCAAGTGTAGCCTCTGGTCGAAGACGATAGTCTGGGCTCACAAGAATGGCATTATGCTTCAGGGCGAGCTCCGGTATCCTGTTCATAGTCAACACCCGAGGCCGATGGCGAGACTTGTTGAGAATGTGACCTACCACGGCCGGATCCAAATGGTCCCGCTCCCTTCTGTCCATGCTCCGCCATGCAATCGGACCAACAGTGGACGTTTTCCATCTGATGGAGTTTTCGGAATGAGTATACTGGCTTGTATGGGAACTCCGTCGACATATTTGTAAGTTTCATCATAGATATTGAATGACGAAAATAAGTCTACCGTGGTTTGGGAATTGTCCTCGGTGTCGGGGATTGACGGATGCATGTTTGCAGGAAAGCGCCCCGAATTGCTGCGCAGGCGATGTGATTGTGACCGGAATCTGAAGGACACTCAGAGATCTGACACGTTGCAGAACTCTGCATAAATGTTGGCATTTGATTTATAAGCAAGACAGAACGCCGTCAGACAGCCTCATTCGACCGATTCTGTCCTACATGTCTCACATGCACGCGCTACGCTTCTTGCAAGAAATGTACACATTAGCACTAGTGAGCACATCTTCAGTTCGATGTTAGACGTACTCGATCGATGCAAACGCCTGCAACTACGATGCCAGTCCCTTGAAAGAGACCAGGTAATTAGTGCTTTGAATCTATGCTCAATGAAGAGAAGGAAGGGAGTTTTTCAAGCCGGACTTCTTTGTGAAATTAGAGATACAATGCCGGCGAAAATAAAAAAAAGCACCTATGACCTGTCTATAAGAACGAGTTCATGTTGTTTGTCTCGTCATGATGGGCCACAGTAATCAAGCCATCGGTCAGTTACACCTATCAGAAAGAATTCTATTCGTCCGATCTGAGCCAACAAAACTAATATTGGGAGTCTTGGGGTAAGTTCCAAGAAATGTGTTTCTACGCTTACAAGCAATTTGTGGTAAGTACTAAAATAGCCTTTCCCGCCCCCCTCCCAAACCACCTTGAACAGCAACTCGGAAACTCCCTTGCGGCTTGCACGCAACTGCAGCCATACTCGCTCTGCTCACACGGCAGCCGTGTTTGTTGAGATTCTAACTTTGTGATTTAGTGTCGTGATTGCGGCGAAGTCCTCGAAGAAACTACCATAAAGCAACGGGACTGCCGGAAGAAGTCTTGCGACAAGACTGTGCCGCCGGGATCGGCAATCAGGTGTCTGGTAGAGAAGAAATATGACCAAGATTGCTCTTGTCATTTTCCACTCGTCGTCTAGCCCTCCTGAGACTGCCGAGTAAGATTCTAAAAAGACGGTTTGCTAACCTCTTCAGCCATTCAACGAAATAAGTACTCGCAGAGGTCGAGTGTAAATAGACGATCACTCTTCGACAAATAAATTCCAAAATTAGTCGCAATTCATTCTAGTGTGTCATTCTTTCTGCTTCATTACATCGCCTCGAAAAACAAGTGCCCCTCCTCCCAAACCAGAGCTGTTGATGCATATTCAAATAGATCAATATCATGCCAGTACTATTACTCATGTGATCGATCGGGCACGCCACAACGATATGCGACTAGCTGATCCAGCACAGATGGGTCGAGTATAGTTTATGGAAGAGAAACAGAGCTGGCAGCCATCAGGTACCAGATCCTTAGCTGATGAGTCATCACCGGCTGTATTCACAAAATGTTGTTCACATCGGCGATATACTAGTAAGAGGTAGTACGGTTATAAGTACATATATAAAAGGACATCAACTCGGCAAGTTGAGCAGGCACCTGCCCTATCTGAAGAAGGTTTTCATCATATATATTTGATCAGTTAGGTTTTTTTTTTTTTTTTTTTTTTTTTTTTTTTTTTTTTTGGAAACAGAAGACAGTCAGCTTGCTCAGAATTTGCTCGACTTTGGTAGGACTCCATGAGAACTTCCTCTCCAAATTATCAAACACATGAAACTTAACGTCCCCGGCCCAGATTCCGGCCGCCTTTTCCACACAAACACCCACCTTTCAGACCCCCATTATTAAATCTACATAAAATTTAAAAATCCTAACCATGATTCATTATATACTTTTTTATTACATAATTTAATAACAATATTAAAAAATTTATTATAAGCATAATACTTTTAAAAAGATTTTTAAAATTAAAAAATATAAATTATTAAAAAATAAAAATACTAACATTTTATATAATTATATTAATAATTCTCTCTTTTTATACTTTATAATATATCTTATTATGCAAATTAAATAAAATTTTTCTCTTTCTTAAAAAGGATTAATTATTTTATTAATTAAATAATTTTAACTTATATTTATTAAACATATTTTTTCATATTAATAAATTTAAACTTTTAAGATTTCTTTATATACGTTTTATACAAGAAAATTATAAAAGTATTATTCTTTATTTAAAGAAAATAATGTTAATAAAAATAAAACTTAAATTTAATTATTTTCTATTAATTTTATATAAAATACTTTATTTAAGATTTTTTTAATTTTAATTAATTAAAAAGTTAATATAAGTACTGTTATTAAATATTAATACTTTAATAATGAACCTTAATAATTCCATACTTTTAACTTTAAAACTTTTTTTTAAAAATATTATACTTATAATAAAATTCTTATAATATTTTTATTTAAAATTATAAGTAAATCAATATATGATTTCCCAGGGTTAGGGCTTTTAGATTTTATTCAGATTTAATAATAAGGGGTTGAAAAGTGGGTGTCTTATAGTGCAACTTTACCAGAAACGGCTGGCCAGAACCAGGGGGGTGTCGGAATCTGGGCCGGGGACGTTACGTACAGACCGGCCGAGGAGAGTCCTTTTCCGCATGGCTATTGCATTTCAGCGAATGCATCAGGCAATTCAGAATTATTACTTTGCCACTAAAGACAATAAATATGGGCCACCTGTCGCGCGAGGGATTCAGAGGAACGCATATAAGCGAAAAGGATTCGGGAGGCTTGGCCGGGCGTCCCGTACCTGCACGTGTGGACTCATTACCAAGACTGCCAAGGAGATCAGATCTTGACGGTCAAGTGCGTGGCACTCGACACGATAGACGCATACCCTGGCGAGAGTTCTAGATCCTGCTCGTGGGACGACTGCATCTGCATATTTGGAGGGGAGTTGGGGGCAGCTTCCTCAGTCAGGTGGCTCTAGGAAGGGTTGCACACATAGCAGAGAAAGGGTACTTTGGGCGCGGTCGTCTGTATAAATGTTGACCCATGATCTCGGCGGGGCTGCGTTTAATGTAACCCTCGACCCATGCCAGGCCTGAAGGGCCGGCCGAGGCCCAAGTGGCGTCCGGCGTCAGAAGTACCCAGCGGGTCCGTTACTCTTCCGCTTGGCATAATAGCCAATATCCGGCCCTGACCAGTGTAGTATCCAGGAGCTCAACATTATACCCAGCAGGATTGTAGGAAATTTCCTTTCATGCCGCAATTGAGGTGCAACCGCCGTTTGTCACCTGGGCAGTCTGAGCACCGGCCTGACCAGCGAGCGCACTGCGGGACGAACGAGCCAGGCCAGTTCTTTTCACAGCAGTCTCAGTGGTTCAGTTCGGCTGCCGCATAAGCAAAAAGTGGCGTCGCTTACTTGCAGGCGCTTATACTCGGTGACAGACCTCATTCTGGCTCATGCATGCCGTCTATCTAGGCACGGACTCACTGCATATGTCTGTCGACTCCACACCACCCTGGTCTCTCGCAGATATCCCGCGCCTTCACGCCACAGGGCTTACAACACGGGTTTGTGGCCTCATTCATGGCAGCGCTGAGTAAGGCCTATGCGTTGAAGTCATCGTGCCTCCCTTTGCCATTCGTCTAGAATAGTCTGTGAACGGAAAAAATGACACGCCAACACTGCCAAATGGAACTTGAAGCTTGAACGCTGATTGGCCAAGCGAGGTGATATTGCCAAGCAACATGACTGCCAAACCAAACTTAAAACTTAAAAGCTAATTAGCCAAGCAAGAAAAAACTACTAAATAAAACTTAAACCTTAGCAGCTAATTAATTTAAATTAAACCCTTAACTCTAACCTAAATATTAGTAGGAGGCGGGGACGTGAACCCCCCCGCCGGGAGGGGGGTGAGCGCGAAGCGCCAGGGGGGGCCCTGCGAAGCGGGTGGGCCCCCCCCCCTTTTGTTCTTTGCTACTATAGTCATGCCTATCCAGACGAATAGCTCCCAGGGCCCCGCTTCCACCTAGTTTTCTACGCTTTGGAAGCATGGGGATGAGTCAGAGATGCGTACATGTTCTTGCATACCATACGACTGTTCAACCAGGTGATTCGCTCGTCGCGTGAAGGAAGCCGTTCGCCGACGCGAGTAGGTGGGCCCGGCTCAGGGTCTGGCCACATGGTGAGTGAAAACAAATAGTGGGGCGACGTCGTTCCTCCCACCAGATACCTCGTGACGCTGAATGGGGACACGACCCCGTGCACGCGTTCCTCAGCAGGACACCAAAGAATTTGGTACACATCGAATAAGGAGAAATGCAATTCAATCTATTGAAGACCTAAGTATCCAGTCAATAAGCTCGTGATGCAATATATATTGATTGCCGTTGTGTCCGTACGTAGTCTTGGCTTGGCAGGTAGCATCCACAGCTACGGGGCATGGATTAGGCAGTCTATTCCCTCGGGATCTTACATCCTTGCCCAGCCCACAAGGGACGGATGTTTCTAATTTCGAATTTGGGTACGCTTTGAACAAGAGAGTTAGCTCCCTCTCTGGGCGTCCGTAGAAAGTTGATATATAATCGTGGCCCTCCGTGATATTGGTCATGACCAGGACCTAGCCCAAGTCCGCTAACTTCATTTGTTTCGATGTGACGGTTTATAGCCGCCTTACACTCGCTCTGATGTTCTACTCTTTGGTGCGCTTAGGCCCTCGGCTTGCTTTTCTTCTGTCGGTTCTTGCCATCCAACTAGTATTTGCCCTGCCGACAGAACTCGGGGACTATGACCTGTTCCATGACGCACCTTCGAACTCCCTCGATAGGCGGGCACCGAACTTTTACGCACGGATTCTTCCACTAGGAGCGTCTATCGTTCAGGGTCGAGGCTCTTCTTCTGGCAATGGGTAAGACAGACAGCAGGTTTCCGCACAGGATCTTCTTTACTTACGTCTCGATGGTGACAAATAGGTTCCGCAAGTTTCTCAGAGACCAGCTCAGAAAGGATGGCTGGAGGGTCAACATGGTTGGGTCTAAGAGTGAAGGAACTATGGCTGATAACGTGGGTTGATTGTCTTTGCTCCGAGCCTGTTCACCCTTGAGAGGAAAAAAGGTCTAACGAATGAGTGCAGAGTGTTGAGGCTGTCCCAGGCTATACAGTAGACCAGATTCATGACATCTCGCATCTGTCTACGCCCTCCAAGCCAAACATCGTTCTCATTAATGCAGGAGTGAATGATTGCGAGAACGGCATCGACATTCCTAACATTGGAGCTCGCCTGGGCAGTCTCCTCGATAGCCTCTTCACTGAAATACCCGGCACAACACTCATCGTTTCTACCTTGATTCCTGGCACCGATCCTGACGTCGAGAGATTCAGGACAGAGGCCAATCGTCAGTATCGCGCTCTCGTTAATGATCGTCGATCGCGGGGCCAGAAAATTGTCCTGGCTGAGAGTGTGTGCTTATAAGACCCCTCCCCCTCCCGGCCAATTTAACTCTTGCGGAGACTGATATGCGATACAGTGGATGGTGTTGCCGGATACTTCGATACCCGAGTGGGCAGTGGTGACTACTTCGATGAGACTCACCCCAACGACAAAGGCTACGTGAAGATGGCTGCCATCTGGCGAAAGGCCCTCAATACTGCTGAGTCGGAGGGCAAACTCACTGCCCCAGCTGGTGCTCCCGGTGTCGACGACAGTGGGAGCAATACGTGCGACAAACAGTACGGAGGTTCAGAAGCAACTCGAAGAACCACACAATCGGCAAGCGGTTGGGATGATGGAATCTATGTTCATTCGAGCTCTGCTCAGGGCACAAGACACACCATCACCTCTACCGAAGAGACTTCGTTCTGGTTGGCCACCATTGCTACTCGGAACGGGCTTGACGATATAATACAATTTGGGGGTACGGTTTCTGGGGGCCGATCCTATTCGGTGTACCGGAACAGAGGTGCAGCGACATGGGACGCCACACCGACCACTTTCACCATCCCAGATGCCTGCATCGCACGCGGCGTACGATGGGCAGATATGAACGGTATACTCCCAGAAGGCCCCATAACTTCAAGCACTGATGATCTGACTATGGCTTGCCTAGGCGACGGACTTGATGATTTTGTTTGTATCGCCCCAGGTGGCGAGCTCTCTGTCGCTATTAATCGCGGCAATCTTGTCTTTGATTATACTGGTGCGGGCAAGTATAAGTCTAGCGAGGGATACCTGCAAGCCCGAATTCATCTCGCGGATGTGGATGGAGACGGACGATTTGACTACTGTGCGGCCCGTGACAACGGTGATGTTCAGTGCTGGCGGAATGGCGGGAGGTGTAAGTGAACCAATCCACGGGCTCCTTACACCTGAAGACTTTCGATTCTGACACTGAACTACGGCTTGTCACAGCTGATACTGCTGATTTATGGCAAGATATGGGCATTGTGTTCACGGGGAAGAACATGGGCGACCTTAATGGTGTCCGATTCAGCGACATTAATGGTGATGTAAGTTTACTAGCAGGCCTTTTCGCTTCTCCCAACTCTATTCCATCTAGCGCGGCTCATCTGTCTAGGTTGTACCTCAGTGCTGACTTGATCAACTAGGGTCGTAGTGACTGGCTTTGGCTGAACGATCAAGGCGCAACAGTAAGCAGCCACCCATATGAGATTCCGAGAGCCTTGCTGCGTGTAGTCTGCGTCTCGGCAGTTTTTTTCTGGGACAGAGAATCAGAACACAACAGCCTGGCCATTCGCGAACTCATAGACAACTTCTTCCTTGATGTTTTGCCAGCTGACTCTGATTGCTGCAGTGGACTTGGACCAACAGCCGGGGCTGTGTCAAAGGAATCGAGGGTCAAGGTCTGACTCCCACTTGGCGTGCTGGGGAGAATCGTGCAAATGGTGCTGGCCCAACTCACATTGGTCTGGGTTTTGCCGGGGCTCGAAGTGGAATCCACTTCGCCAAAGCATTTGGAAACCCTCAAGCATACAACCTTCTGCCAGGCAGAGACTATGTCTGGATCGAACACACTACGAGCGCAAGTTTACGCAGCACGTCATCTAACATAGATGAAATGACCGGATTCACAACGACTTCTTCTACAGGAGATAGTCTCCCGCCTCTCGACAACACGACTATAGAATCCCGAAGCAGCATTGAAGCTTCGTCACGTCAAGTGAAGCCCCGAGCTGCTGCCCACACCTATAAAATCAACGTCTGGAGGAATGAGGGCATTGGTGGGTCGAAACTGAAGAGTATGTTGTCTTTCGCGTAATTTCTGCAATTATATTGCTAACGTTCATATTTTGAAGGTGATGGAGACCGATACTGCAACATGAGAGGCCGCTCCAATGGTCGCCAGGACTACGTCTGGATCTTTTCGTAAGTACCGTTCTTGTTCTTTCACTGTTCCCCATCTGTCACGTTGCAGAATGTTCTAGAATTCATCACTTTAGGCTCCGTAGCAGGTTATTAACACGTACTAGCAACGGCAAGATGCACATTCACGAGGCTCTCGACGCTTTCCGAGATAGTCCCCCATACTGGGGAAGTGACTATGTCATGTTCGATCTCACCGGCAGCAGAGCGATGGACAGAAGGGATCTCCATCTTGCTGATTGGGATGGTGACGGGGCTTGCGACAGTAAGTCTCTTCCAAGGGATCCTGGCACATTCTCAGGGCCATCGATGGCCGGTTTAGGGTCGCTTTAATTTGTTAGAGTCCCAGTGACCACGCTCCCCTAGACTTTATCCAGATTTGCGTGCGGAAGATTTTGAGGCGTTGCAGTTCTGCCACTAACCAAAACCGCAGTCATCTACACAGATCCAGATGGAGGAGCAGTCGAGGTCTGGATGAATCGCATCAAGACCACGGGTAACTTCAATTGGGAGTATATTGGCAATCCTGCGCCAAAGCTCTCATGCGATCAGAAGAGAGGCGTGGGGATCAATGACCTCGCCGTTCGATTTGCCGACCTTAGGTGAGTTTTTGTTATTTAACTATGCAATTTCCACAAATTCTGATGGTCGTTACAGCGGAAATGGACGCCCAGACTATCTCTGTATGGAGAGAGACGGCCGTACAAAGGGATATCTCCACAACAGCGACGGCTCATTCGATTGGATTCCGCAATTCAAGAAGACCGACAATTTCGACCGTGCCAATTATCGGTGGGCCGACGTCAATGGTAAGAGTCAAATTAAGAAATCAGTCTTTGGAAGCATCTAACCAAGTTCTCCAGGTGATGGCCGTGCCGACTTGATCTGGACGGATAAGTTCAAGGGCGATGCGACCGTTTGGACAAACCAGGGCATGGTACCGTCCGGGGACAGTTCATTCACATGGGTCAACAAAGGACCATTGTACAATGCTCCTGCACAGGGTAAGGATTCTGGCCTGGGATTTCTTTCCGAGAAATAATAGCAGCCGCTAACCATAATACGCTGCCCAGGACATTGTCTACACTTCCCTGACCTGGACGGAAATAAGCGGGCAGATATGCTCTTCGCGGAGGCCGTTGAGAATTCGGCACAAACGTGGTTTAATACTTGTCCGAACGGTTCTACCGACGATGCAGACACTTTCACAAGCCCGGCTCTGCCGTCGCCGCCATAGTGGTTGCATTCGCAGGTTTTCTGTTTCTTGATATTTCTCGAAATTCATCTAGAAGAACACAAAACCACGTTGTACCCTGGCCACCAGTGCTTGGAAATCAATCTTACTAATACATTTATAATGAGGTAGACTAGTATATGGGTGGTTCCGAGCATCTGGCTGCATGAGGGTTGGATGTTTAGTGGTTGGATGACTATACTAGCTATTGCAACTCCTCCCTGCAAGCAAGACGAGAAGACTGATGAGGGATATGGAAGATCAAGTATGGCGCACTTGTTGTGAAAATTCAATACCAAGATGGGCCGTGTATAATGTTTGCAACCACTATCAAGTACAACATTAGAAAGATCCAGCCTTGCGGCTCCGAGGCAACTCCGAGGCCATTATGGAAGAAGACATGGATTCAGACACAAGGACTCCGTAGCTGAACCATCAGAAGTTATTTGAGAGCCCGTAGTGTATTGAAGCAAGAGTGTACTATGCGTCTCAGGCGCAGGAGCATCGGAGCATCGCGAGGCAACAAAGATAGCATTATGGCAAGAGCAAATCAATATATTTATACCAGATAATGAGCGTATCGTCGTTAAAGTCATAAACTTTGAGGCCTGAAAAGAACTTGACCAGAACACCTTCATCAACATAAGCATTGGCACACACTTCCCGAGCAGAGTCATCCCTTTCCGTCGCGCGTTATCAAATGCCAATGGAAGCAATGAGACGAGCCAGAATGGTAAGAACCCCGGTGATCGCGCCACGAAGTCCAGACACCTGAGCCCCAATACTGAGTGTGGCAGCCGCGTTGGCGAATGCTGTCACTGGGCCGACGAAGGGTTGAATGGCCGATGCGACCGCCGCAATCTCATTTTGTACAAGCTGATTGGCAGCCGCGTCGAGGTCCGCGTGCACCTGTGATGTCAAGAATTAGCTGATGATCTCGGAAGCCATGTGCTTGCACGTAATCGCCCAGATCGTTGCTAGTTTGGAGCCTCGTGGATGAAAACTTACGATGGTGACTGTGGCATTGATATTCTGGAGGATGACGCCGATGGCCTGCAGGTCCTGAGCCAGAAGGTCGACCTCGCTTTGGATGAGGATCGCAGCCCTGGTGTTGATTTCTCCGGTTGCGGTGAGGGTCGCACGAAGGATGTTTCCAGCAGCAGCGTTGAGGGTCGCAGTGATGTTAGCTGCGCTACCCTGAATAGCAGCAATGGCAGCTTGGGCAATTGCGGTATAAACATTGGCCTCGCCCGCGATCGTAGCGACGCTTGACTCTAGTCGAAACAAAAGGGTTGTCAGTCAACTTTCCTAGTTGATTCAACTGCCATGGATTTCACTATAGAGTCATTCAGCAAGAACATACCGATGGTGGACAGATAAGTCGGCAGAGTGTTCTTCACAGTATTGACCGAGGCATCAATGGTGCCCACAACGGTTGGAGCGCGGGGATCGATCACTGGCACAGCTGCGGCCGAGGCGCTGCTGAGGGCGCAAAGTGTTGTTGCTGCGAGGGAGAACTTCATTTTGAGAGATGAGTGCAAAGATTGGTCTTGGTCTCGGTTGTCTGTGGCGAGGGAGTTTCTTGTTGTGTCTGAGTGAGGGAGCTGATGAAGAGCAGTCTTCGTATCCAGTATTTGTGCGGATAACCTCGGGCTATTTATACTTCCCTCCTCAGTGGCATAGCATATTGAATCAATGTAAGTGACATAATTGAGCTCGTTATGTTATGAGAATCCCACCTAGGCAACTTCGTGGGGGTTGCAGCAATCACTTCCTAATTTCTCGGATCTTAACGCTCCCTTGACCTAGTGAGACTACGGCCCGAGACTCCCTTGGGCTATGAAGCCTATAGCAGCCACAAGCCAGCACGTAAAGATGCCAAGGGGTCCAAATGTAGCTCACCTTTGGTCATGCTCATGCCAAAAGCACGAATGATCATCAAGTTGGCGCCCAAAGTGGTTACACGCGATCCAATTGCCAACCTTGCCTGCGTCACAAAGAGGCGACGGGTAGGCCAGTCCAGACCAACAGACAAAGGAAATCAAATAAAGTTCACCGGGCACTTGCTCATAGCGCAATTGGACGAGGAGACGTGCGCAGTCCGTGACCGGCGGCCCTGCCAACAGTCAAGCTGGCGATTCAGCAGCCCAGTTGCATCGAGGCCCTCTAGTTGGGTCCCAGCCATCGTTGGCCCTCGTGTCTCACAGCATCCATCGTGGGCTGGGCCCGGCGATCAATACTGGCACGACATATCATGAGGGTCTCGGATCGTGGCCAGACTGTAACGCCACTGTTGGTATGGACGAATTGACGTCAATTAATTATTTGCAATGCACGATTCTCTCACACACACCCCCAGATGAGGTCCACCGACATGTCTTAGGAAAGCCCTTAGCTAGTTGTTCGAATTAAGTTTTCCTACTGTAGACCAACTGATCTATCGAATTCGTCACCCGTGATCAACACTCCCTTTGGCGACTGACGGTCCAGACTCCCGATAGACTTCAACTAGCTGGAACGTAAATACAATTTACAACCTGAATAAAATCTCTCCGTTGCATACCAATCGACATGAGTGTAGCCCAATGGACATTTTACATGTCGAAGTTGTCAGGTTTAGATGCGTTCAAGACAACTTGGCTGCCTGCCTCCACATCTGAAGAATATCACATCATGAATGCATGTGTGCCACGGAGGAAAGCTCTGACCGACCCCCAATCCTGCCTACGTAGGAAATATAAAATTCTTAGCTCTGATCTCTCACTTGCGGCTCAGCGAAAGAGTCCCGCCTTGGCATGACGGGACGCAACCCAAACAACAACCGTGCTCATGTCAACTCGCGTCTCGATCTGGCCAAATGGTTTTTTTGTTTCTTTCAACAAATGATCTCTATTGCCAAGGTTCATGTGGGGGCCGACATAAGTTCAATTGTGTGCTCTTGATCACGATGACAACACCGGCCGGCGGCCGGAACTCAATTATCCCTAAGCCATCGCAACGCACGCCCTCGACGATCCGGCTCCAGCGGCGGAAAGTAGCGGTCCCGTACGCCCGGATGCTAGTGTTACCGCTTGATCGATCGGAGAGAGCTTGCTAGGGACGGCCCTCACCTGTCAATACCACTGGTACCGGACTGTCAGAAGGCAAGCTGTCATGGTAGCGTCGCTGGGCGTTCTTTGATGCGGCGTTCGAGTTCGTGCAGATGACCAATCCGATGGTCCTTGCTAGCTATTTCGAACAAAGGACCCCACACTCATGGTGCGTCTGGTAAGTGTGCTAACCTTGGAATGTCGGGAGTTACACAAGCGTAGACAATTGGTTCACCAGCCTCTCGGGATCATCATGAACTCGCCGACTGTTCTAGGTCTCATCCAGGTCCTCAGTCTGGCCTCTTTATGTGACGCAATATGAGACGTTAGCTGCTAGGAGTGAACGATCATACTGAGAGCTCTCGATTCCGGTCCAAGAGGCTCTATTGTGCGATCGGTATCCCGGTAGAGCTCCCCCAGGAACTCATGTGCACCACGGGAAGTGTCAGCTCCCAGCCTTCTCCAACCCATACCCCCTATTCCACATACCTTTCTCAATCTTCCCAAACATCATAACATTTCGTCCAGGCTGCGTCGCAAAGTGGAGCCATAACTGTAAGATCATACGACCAGAATAATTGCAAGAAAGACGAGCACCAAAGACGACGGAACCGCCCACCGACGGCCAGGTGCCTGGCTCCCAGAATCTGTGCTATTTGGGTCCACGCCGTTGCCGACCCGGCCCAAGTACCATCTCCCAATGTCGGTCAGTCTCCCTCCGACGCTGAGCATGGTCGCGTTGGTGCCAACATTTGACACTGACGATCGAAACGCTCCAAAGAATGAGTGGCGCTCGATATAAGGTAGACGATCCAAGTACTCGGCCGACATCTTAAAGAAAACTTGTGTGTCTCTCAGAGACTGGTTATTGAGGTTGTACTCGGTGACCCAAATCGAAGTGTTCGGAAATCTGCAACTTGTCAGCACCCGGCCTTTCAACGTACAGAAACTAGCGGGCTACTCACCTTGCAGCGTACTGGCCAATATGGCTTGCCAGCCCCTCAAAAGCGCCATACCAATGCAGAGTCACGAAATCGTACGCGCATTGTGTGCCGGTGATGCTCGAACAGTTGCCTAGAAACTGCTCTAACCACGGTAGGCCACGCTCTGAGCCGGCTGGGGTGGGTAGACCGGCTCTGATGCCCAGCTTCTGAAGGGGAATAATATTATTCACCCAGACTCGGGCTCCGTACCCTGGACTGACGTTGCTGCCGCCGTTTTCGGACATCTCTGGTTCATTGAAGGTCAAAACGTTGGAAATCTTGGTACCGTTGTTCACAAGACCTTTGACGGTGTTAAGGAAGGACGTGTCGTTGATGTCGGAGGGGCCACCCCAGAGCATGGGAACAAATTCCAATTCATCCTGTGATAAGCCACGAAAAGTCTCTGGTGGAGATGGAGTGTAACTATAATACCAAGATAGTCTCCCCGGTTGATCAGTCCATATGCGGTCATCTTCTGGCGTTCTGGCGTCCGGTACGTAGCAGAGCCCACGTTTTGTCGGGTTGGTTGATCCGGAGAGGCTGGTCAAGATAAGCAACGATACCAAAACTGGCGTGATGGTGCCCAGCCGTAGGCGCATATTTGAAGCTAGGTACAAAGTCGAAATGAATGACCGAAGAGCGAGACAAGAAATAGTAGGGCAGCGGTGGGCGGATTAGCTGGCTCAGTCGTGGGGTTTCTTGGGTGGTTTCCAGAACCTTGAGGCATTGTGAATAAGTGGTCTTGCAGCTTGGGGAATCACGAAGGGACATTGCTCTAGTCTTTTCCAGCATATGAATTTCGGTGTCCCACTGATGTCCAGAAGTAGTGTGCTGCGCCAATCGCTCTAGCCTCAGTCCGAACTTATTAGTGCTGCTACCCTGGGGAACAGTGGCTCGGAACAGGCTGCCCGGCAAGCTACAGGACGAAACTGTCTGCGCTATATAAGAGACATGTTTTGAGCCAGCTACCGGACCGTGAGAGGTGTGAGGCCTCAGTCCAGTCTACCGCGAAACTGTGGGGGTAATGGAAAGACCACCGTCATGTTGAGTCATCATAGTTGAGATCGGGTCCGCAAGCCTTTACCACCATTATGTACATTGAGAAATGGGGCATATAAAAAGACGATATGCTCCATGTATGTAGTGGATATGCCATGTGAATGGTGAGTGCCTGCAGAGACCTGGAGCCCCAAAGTCAGGGCTGGGAGACGGACTAAGCCCCGTCTCCCCACCAAATTGGCCTGTGGGACCAACACAATCCTGGTGGTGGCAGGCACATTCCCATCCAACCCCCACCACAAACGCCATTGTCTGCAGTCCAAATCCTCATATCTGTTCACCTCGCAGCCGACCTGAGAGACAAGACTGTAGATGTGACGTTCGAGGAAGGAACTCTAGATGCCATGATCTACGGCAGTGGCTAGAGCTCAGCAGATGAGTTGAGGAGCAATACAAGCCAAACACATGAAAGAAGGCGTCGCGTTCTCGAGGACGACGGTGTGTTTATCTCTGGACCAACGCACTCCATGCGCCCACTGTTGAATGACCAAAACTTTTCCAGACTTTGGGAGCCAATTCTTGAATAGAAGTCATGCTCGAGAATCACCGTTCTGATTCTCATTGTGCAGCTGGTGATGTCATAGGCCGGCGAATCAACGAGGCTCCTTCGCTTTGGGCACCTTGATGGACACCTCCTGGGGATGTGGGGCTCAGCTTGAGAGCGCATCTGCATAACTTGTGCGGCTTGTGGGAGAACCTTGATGGCCACATACCCATTGTCCGCCGGTGGGACCCCGTGGATAATGTGCATCCCCGACGCAAGCCTGACCGACGCCGTTGACCTTTTCTTGCCCGCTTCTCTGGTAGACAGCAGAATACGTCCCGTCTTCTCCCAGCGCAACACTTCAAGTTCGCTGTGACGATACTTGTAATAACTTTCTCTCGTCTTTTGGTTTTCCCTTGAGTCGGAAAGGATATGTCTCAACAACAGCAGACCCCTCTCCTTTGGGTTCCGGCCGAGATTCGCCTAAACATCTACAGCTACCTTCTCAATGACGGCGGAAACCAATGGCTCTCGGTTCGCAATCGGCCAGACGCCAGGTACAAACAATGGGAAGTCGAGGTTGGAAACCAGAGCCCCGTCGTAACAAGACAGTCTACAAAGTATCACGTTATAGAACGAACCTCCATGTTTAGCCGCCGCTGTTTTGAAACGACCTACCATCTTGCCAGCGACGGTGCCGAATTCCACACCGCCATTCTCAGTGTCTGCCGTCTTATCCACAACGAGACCTCTCATATTCTCTATGGAAAGCATTTGTTCGAGTTCGGAAATCATATCGAGGCTGTCGTCCCGTTCCTTCAGGACCGATCACCGCACACGCGGTCTCTCGTCACCGGCATCTCGGTATACAAACGAGGACCGCTACCCTGCCTGGATTGCACTAGCGATAGGCACGAGTGGTCGTACTTGTGCCGCTACTTGAACGAGTCCAGGTCCGTGAAGAAGTTGCGGCTCGTGGTTGAAGGTGGCAGGCCAGGGAAGCCGTGGGAGGGCGTGCAGGAGCTGAGCGAGGCTGACATCAGACTGCTGAGTCTCATTCAGCACGAAAGCCTACAGTGGATCACGGAACTGTCCCAGGTCAAAGGAATAGAGGAGCTCGATGTTGTTTCAGACATGAAATATCTGCCAGTCCCCAAGTCCCCAGGCATGATTCTGTATGCTGCTATTTCTGCATCCATAGAAAAGGGGCTGACGGATTTCTTTCGCTCGGAGATGAATAATGCTGGCTGAGAGCTGAATCTTCGGCTGCTGTCCCCGACGTACAATACAAATAGTTATTACAACCAATGGCTAACATTGCTCTGGCTGGTAAAACAACAATATCTACTGCACCATGATACATGTTGAAATATTTACATCTTAGCAAGAAGCATGGACACGCCGGATCAGGATCCTTGAGCAAGCGAGGTAAGCAGACCCTTGCTCTCGCACCCTTGCTCGATATCCGTCACGGTCGTCAGGTGAGCCAATGTCAGATTGGACATGTCCGCCCACTGCATCACAGTGCCCCCGGGACCCTCGTACGCAGGCCAGCCGATCGAGTTCAGGCCATCAACGGGATCTGCGACAAAGGCAAGGTACGCATCCTGCAGGGTGTGGCTGACGGCGTACTCGAAAGGGGTGGAGTTGCCGCGGAAGTTCATGTGCGTCCCGAAAAGCATGGGGAGCTCCGATTCGTGATATGCACCCATCCAGGGCTGCGGGCTGGTGTTGGTGAAGTTGCCGGTGTAGTAGTACCGATGAGTAACGCGGCTGTTCTCGAGGCGCTCACTGCAGATCATGGTCAGCTCTCTGTATCAACTTCTGCTCCGCTCTTGTATCAGATGACTTACTACGTGGTCAAAGTTGCTGGGCACCAGAAGTAGTTGTATGAGTACTCTAGGGCAGTTTCCAGATCTGGGTTGGTAGCGTTGTATGTGGTCAAGAACAGGCCTTCGTTCTCGTTGAAACCAATGATAGCAGGCTTTGAATGCATTGCAAGATTAGCCATGTACTCGTTGAACTTTGTTCTGCTCGTATGAGAGGATGATCAGTCACATACCAGGTCAGACATTTCTCCACCCGCAGCTTTCTCTGTGTAGTTGTTGAACACAAGCTTGTCGTCCACCACCGGGATGAAGTTGATGGAGGGAGAGGCTCCCGAGTCCTCGTAAGTGGCGACGAAGTTCTCGAGCTCCGCAGCAGGGACCTTGCGCATGCACTCAAGTTCCGCCTCAGAGGTGGTCTGGTTACCACAGCCAAAATGGGCCGCCACAAGGCTGAAGCTGGAGAATTCCGTCGTTTCTCGGTTGATGAGAATGTCAAGATGAGCTGTGCCAGAGTCCATGATCAAGCCTTTGACGATAGGCTCCTCGGCGTAAGCGAAGTTGTACATGTCCACAGCTGTTGATCCAGCGGACTGGCCCCAGATAACCATGCGTTCTGGATCGCCACCGAACTTGGCGATGTTCTCTTGTATCCACTCGACTGCGAATCTCTGGTCCATCAGACCAAAGTTTTGTTCCTCAAGAGCAGCGGCGGTTGGGAACCCAAAGATGTTCAAACGATAGCTGCGACTCCACGTCAGATCTTTTGCCTTGAATCAGTTTGCCTCAGCCCGGAGCTTTGACTCACTTGAACGAGACCACAATGTGAGACTGCGATCTCTCAATCCAATCCACAGGGATTTGGTATGGGACGTCAATACCGCCAGTAGCAAATCCTCCGCCATAAAACCAAATCAGGACTGGCAACGCCTCCTCGGCTTCCAAAGCCTTTGCTGGTGCCCAGACGCTCATCGTCAAACAGTCCTCGGCCATTCCGGCACTGCCTATCATATACTCTGGTGCATCGGTCCGGAGGATACCTGGGTGAACTGAGATGTACTGCCAGCAGGAAGGTGGCAGCGCCGTGGCGTTGACGACGGAGCTGTTGGAAGCGACCTCGTATTCCTGGGGAGGTGCCCATCGCAAATCGTCGACGGGTGGCTGCGCGTACGGGATACCGAGGAACTCCGTGACGGTGGATGCTGCGGGAGCGAGGCGGCCCTGCACCGAGAGCCCGTTGTCGAGGTGCACGACGGGATCTGCCGCGCGCTCAGTGATGGTGTGTCTCGGCATCGACGAGGCGGCAACAGTTGACGACATAAAAGCCGCCCATGCGGCACCAAACTTCTGGGCAACCATTTTGTCCTCCTCTTTTTCCGTCTGCTTGGTCCGACGATGCCGTTCTGCAATTGTCCTTGGCTGGCTAGCCCTCACAGATTGCCTGGTGTTAGCTGAGGGGCCAGCGCACCCTTTAAATGTGTCCGTGGACAATCTACACACGATAGAAACCTTGCATGATCTCCTCTACAATGGGGCCCGCATTGGCCTGGTTCATCCGAGCACTCTTCCGCGAGCAAATCATCATGCCAAAATGGGTTGTTTACCGTTACATCGTGACCATGCGTGTCCCCACAACCCCAGCTTTTCGGACCGTTTCCAGGTCCTAACGCAGGTACGCGAACAGGCGATTGCGCTCTTACAGCCCACTGATATACCCCACGGCATGGGTCGACTTGACTCGTAGCCCCTGACCCGCATCCGATGGCCTGGGCCGCTTCCGGTCGAAGATCTCGTGAGCATGTTGAGGAACGCATTAAAAAACACTTATTGCTATGAATTACGGACTTATCTAGGGTACTGTATTTGACTACAAAGAGCTCGGTCACTCTGTTTGGATGAGAGGGCACTTCAGATTTGCACTATTCATTGTATGCGATTGGATTTTTCAACATGCGCCTAACGTCATAATGATTTTCCCGCCATTCGCCTTGTTTGAAAAGACCATGTGTGACAGTGTTTGACTTCAGTACCACAAGGTAGAGATACTGCCAAGTGAAGCAGTGGTGAGTTTTTTTTTTTTTTTTTTTTTTTTTTTTTTTTTTTTTTTTTTTTTTTTTTTTGGTATTTGCATGTCACCGAAGCAGGCCTTGGTTGCTTGAGGTCATGGTCCGCCAATTGGGGAACCAGCAGGCCAACAAGCTTAACTTTTCGATCTATGCTCATTCGTTACAAAGGGAATACCCAGTATCAGTTAGTATAACCCGGTTTGAATTGCCTCCTATCCGTCCAAGATATTTCTAGATGGCTCTCGCACGGAGTGGCCTCTGCACCTTGGTCTCAATTCAAGTTGATCTTGATGGCAAAACTTTTACAATTCAAACTGTACATGATAGATTGGCGTTAAGATACGATGAAAGTTTTTCCATGTGGTGCGGTTTGAAATATTTACGCTATCCATAAAGGGAATAACACATGACGAGTGTGTGCAGCATTTTCTTTCTTGATATCACACTGGACGGGCCCAGAAATACCGTGAGAATCTACCTAGGTAGCCGTCCCGTATGTTTATTCGGGATGAATTTGTCGATTGATTGCAGCTGGGCAAGGCCCCCAGCAGATGCCATCTGCTTCGCATCTAACTACACGTGAGTTGCATCGAAACCGGATGCACAGTATGTAATATTCGAGTTCGTACAGCTGTATATCAAGTGATCAGACCGGTCAGGCGTTTCACTACCTCGAAACAGAAGAGTCAATGTAGCTAATGGCATCGTTCTGATCGAATTGAAAGGGAAAATCACGATTCTGAACTTTCATAATAACCATTTTTCGCATCTTCTGCGTGACATTTTGAGTATACCCGGTCTAAGACCGTCAATGATCATTCATCTGAAGTGCCGCTGCCTGAGTCGTGACACTCGTGCTTCGACATCGCATGACTTGGTGCTGTTGCTGACTGAACAGAATGCTGCTTTGACTTACGAGAAGATCGCTCACTGAAGAAAGATTGCTGAAAATGGTCGGGCTTCTTTGCATTAGACCGAGGAGCACAGGCAGAGCCGCGTAGGCCAGTGTTCATGGCCAAGTCCAAGACTGAGTCAACGGCTGTCTGTGCCAAATCAACGATCCAACCCACGCTCAGCTGATTGGAGAAAGGTCATGGGATCATAATGTCAATGGAAGAAGATAAAAACGTCTTGAAAATGCAAGCCCGCGGTTGCTTGAGCGGCTGGGGGAAGAACACCGACGGGATGAAGTTTCAATGTTGCATTTCCATCAACTTAGCTGACAGCGATGCTCTCTCAGGTTGCTGGATCAGGGGCCTCGTCAGTAAGAAAGACAGCCAAACTGTCTCTCATGAACAAACTTGAATGCAGATGGTAACACAGACATTGCATGTGAGAGAAGTGGTTATCTCAAGGGGTGACTGAATAGACGGGCCAACAGCTTGCGCGTTTTACACACCGAATTATTTGAGCTCGCCGGACCCAGGAAGATGAGGAGGAAACGGGCTTTAAAGATCAGGAACCTTAAGCTAACATCTGAAGAAGATGGTAACTGAGTGACCTGTTGCAAATCACTCACTCGCTGCGCCCCCCGAACAGAGGGGCTTTCTCTATTGTGGAGAAGACATGTAGATCTGTTTTCCTCGGTCTCACATGACACTGACTTAGCAATGATAATGTTTCGCGAGGATCCATCATTCTTTTTTCAATTCCTATCTTCCCGGGCGAGGACCGTAGATCTACGGTGCAGGAATGACTCCGTACGATGGCAAAGGTGAGCGCATGTACACTTAGTCACCAAAAGCATCGGTG
This sequence comes from Diaporthe citri, assembly GCF_014595645.1. Taxonomy (NCBI): domain Eukaryota; kingdom Fungi; phylum Ascomycota; class Sordariomycetes; order Diaporthales; family Diaporthaceae; genus Diaporthe; species Diaporthe citri. The sequence continues at coordinate 61,214 of NW_025064867.1, forward strand.
CTCATTATCATCTCAAGGAAAAAATACGTGTTTTTATTCTTAGAATCAGATACTAGATCATTTGAAATGTTGTAGTGCTGCAGCATATGTCCGCGTTCCATTCAAATGGCGCGAAACCCCCGTCGAGGTGCTTCATTCAGTGTTTAGCCCGAGCTCAAAATTGTCACAGACTGCAATGAAGCAGACTGAAATGCCAGCAAAAACAGCATGTCCCTGATTTCCTGTGACATTTCTGCATACCCCAAGTAAATTGACTGCTTCATTCGAGCAAATACGGCCTTCATCTCGACGTCACAATCCAAAGGATCAAAGATCCAGTGAAGTCAAAACTGTCTTATAATGGGCTCATCATCGAGTTCTTACATATGTTCAAATGGGAGCTATGTCCCTTCCTTCAGGAATGGTCCGTAGTGGGCAGAGCATCACACTTGACTCGAGCTTATCCGTTCGACCCATCTGCAGGTCTATGATGAGGGTTTCCTTCAATCATTTAGTTTACGTAATTGCAAAAAATATTACTTCATTGGCAGATGAGCTTGGATAGCCGAAAGCAGAGCGGGATATCTTGTTCCTCAGCGATATCATGGCACTGAGCGCCCAAAGAGACCAGTCTTAGTATGCACAGTAGCAGCACATATACCACGCGCCCTTGAAGATGCAATCGTTCATGAATTTCGTCGACTTTGTCTCGGAATACGGGATTGCAAGGAATTGCAAGTCTGGGCAAGATATACTTGAATACAGAGGGAAAATGGATGCACCCACAACCCCCTGTGTGGCTTTCATGCTTATCTAGCCAGGGTTACAACTGATATCTGGCAGATTACCTAGGTATTCGTGTCAGTCTCCGCCCCTTTCACAACAAGCACTCAGGTGGTTCCAATTGCTCGATTCGCATCTTGGTGGCCCGAGTCCTTGTCCTTGCCTCGACTAAGGCATGAGCAATATGCTAAGCAGACAATGCGAGCATCGTGGAATTGGGTGCTGCCGGACTCGTCGGAAATAACAACTCTCGACATCAACTACCCTGGCTTCCCGTCAACCCAGCCGAAGTCGCCAAAGAATTCCATTTTCCATGCTTTAGGGTGCCGTGTAATCAAGCAGAAGCGAGTCCCAGGGGGCCCCAGCTTGCGTTACCCGCAAACGCTGTTTGCCTATTCGTTCTGTTCAAGATGACCTGAAACCATGTGCCGTCCATCCAAAGCATATTTCTCAGTTGAACCGATGTAACCTCACTCCCTTGAGCAGCACTGAATTCCATGTCTCTTCAGTCAGCCTGTGATAACAACGCTCAACCTGTGATTTCAATACTTGTGCCCCTTACAAGTGTTCCTGCATCAACCCATTGAGCCTTACAACGACCAGACCTCGCCAGGGATCGCGAGACCTGGAGCAGCTGATGCAAAAGCATGTTCCCCTATCGCTTCTTGAGAGGCCAATGATCTTTCCTATACCATATGAGTGTAAGGGGCCAGAGCATGAGACCAGACTGTCGGAGACTGGTGTGCCCGACGCGGAGCTACCACAACGTTCTTCAGGGTAACAGAGGGTGGCATTGGTGGGAGATCAGTCCGCTATTTGGAGTTACCCGCGGCGTCATGGGAGGTGTTATTGGGCTGTGCCGGAACAGCCGGGCACCCGAGTACCCGGCAGGGAGCCTGGGACGAATATTCATGTGGGGGCGGGTCCGCTCCAATGTCTCCCACAGAGTGAGGGTGGTTCAAGAAATGATCAACTCCATGTCCCCGCTGAATATACGTATACGGCCTTCTGCGGATTGCCGCGAGTGCTTCAAGCTTGATCGTTTTATTAGATACTTAGGTACATAGCCGAGGAGGCTAGGAGTAGGGCTGAGTTCCGATGAGATATCTCCGCTGTTGTCCTGCTCTCTGGGATCACTTTCCGTATCTACACGTATACCTCTAGACTTGGAACCTTACCAGACAGAAGTCCAAATCGAGATGGCTCGGAGCAGCCATTGCTTCTCATTCGAGACCGGTGGAGTGGGCCTCAACCCAATCGCTTGCGAGCTTTTCTCCCCCCGAGCAAGATCAACTTGGAGGGTTCCAGACAGAGCTTGTTTGCCGTGACCCCTCAACTCGAAGGTCCAGCATCACCCAAACAGTAACCTAGAATTCAAGAATTGATACGAGGTTCTTGTTTCAGAATAAGGTTCGCTGTGCCGGGCAACCTAGACAAGAATCGAGTGCTTTGATGATGGAACGGTTGCACGTGTTTAAGCTCCAGACTACACCCCCAGATTCTGCATGCAATGCGACCATGTTATCTGCAGCCATTAGCTGTAAATATCTCCGGGTTGGCAGCGGTGAAGCTTATAAGCCACCCAGTCATTACCTAAGCCCAGTGTTTACGCGAGATTAATTGCCTCCTTTCTACCGCACTGCCTCAATGTAATTAAACATTCTTCTTTTCTCAATCAGCTGCTTTTGGTCAGGCTGTCGCGCCGAGTGCGACGACTGGACTTATTTTCGTTTCTTGTGTGCTTTTCCCTTCTAAGGTTGCGTTGCCATCTGGACGGCACCATGCCGTGGCAGCCAGTGATCACAATACCCACTTTCATCTGCAGTACTTTGTCGAGTGTTGCTACCGCCGCGGTTTTGTTCATGTGGATGATATCAAATGATCCCGCCAAGAAGAGGTCCAGTCGATATGCTCTCGTTATAAATCTGACCTTGGCTGGTGAGGAGACACGCTTACCCTTTTGATACCTGGCATGTCTGAAGGACTGACCCGATACTCGCCGCGATTACAGAATTCATCAACTCTGCCAACAACACCATCTCTGGCGCTTGGGTTCTTTCGCATAAAACTTTGCTTCCCACTGGTCCGCCATGCAATTTCAATGGCTGGCTTGGCCAGGTGTCAGTCCAAGTGAGCACAAATGAGCACAAATGACTTGTACGTGATGTCTTTTGCTGACGTTTCCGTTCAGGCTGCAGATTTCTCTGTGCTTGCAATCGCTGTGTTGACCTTCATGACTCTGACTTTTAGTCGCTGGGTATCCAATACCTCCATGTTACAAACGGTCCTTATTTGCACATCAGTATGGTTGATTCCAGTGATCACGGCGACGACAGCTCTGGCCCTTCGAAAATATCAACCAGTATCGGGAAATTGGTGCTGGATAGCACCAGAACCGTTGTGGCTGCGATACATTCTCGGTCACGGATGGAGGATGTCGATATTCGTGGTTGTGATCGTCCTCTATGCCATTATATTCACCCGGGTCCGCCGACGTCTCATGGCGAGGGTGAACAGCAACCAGCACCGCTATTCCGTGACTTATGGATCACAAGTGGAATTGACTCAAGGGCAAGAGCAGTTGATACACGCTCACGATGAAATCTTGAAGGGCCAGAAAACTGTTCCCGGTGCTGGCCCTGACGATGGTAAGTGGAGACTCTTCTACGAAGCCAGGTACGCACTGCCGAGCAAGTTGATTGACTCGAATCCGAAAGGCAAAGACGATCCGGTCAAGCGCCCCGAACTGGCTCGTTCCGCTTTCTCATACGACGATGATGCCGAAAGGCAAAGGAGACAGCTGAGGCTGGCGCTCAAGCCGAAGCTGCGGATCATACAAAGCTCGAAGCTTGACCAGGAAACGTGGCACTGGTTCCTGCTCAGCGCATTTCCTCTGTCCTATATACTTGTGTGGATTCCGGGCCTAGCGAATCGCTTTGTCGAACTGAGTGGAAACTCGTCAAGCTGGCTGTCAGCATTGCAGGCCATGACCCAGCTCACCGGTTTAATCAATGCTATGGTATATGGTCTCAGAGAGCATCGTGGCCTGTGGCGAAATCTTGGAGAGCGTTATCACAACCAATACTAACCTTGACATCCAAAATCAACCGTTCAAGTCGCGCTCGGCGCGGGGACGTCGAGGCAGAATCAGACTTCGCAAGATGATTATCATGAATTGAAGGCGTCCTTTGGTGCGTCAGTACAGCTGTGCTGTCAAAGGAATAATGTTTATAATAATGAGCAATGTAGAATGAACAATCAACGTCTCATTATTAATCGCTGCAGCTCTTTGAAACGAGTCTATGGTATCCGTGCCTGGACTTGCAGCAGCTTCTACACAAATGTTGGTACATTCAAGCAGCGTAGGCGGCTCCAAACGGTTGAAGTTGCATACCCTCAATGTCGACATATCCGAACTTTGAGCCATCCTTGTTGTTTGCCATTCCCTCGGACCATTTCTGCATGGACTCCAGGAAAGCATCTTTGTGTTTTTCCTGGCTCATGTCGAGGGGCTCCTTGTCTTGCCCGACAAGTCGAATCCTGTTGTTTCATTAGCATGTACTAGTACCGAATGAGCCGGGTCAAGATTTGAGTGAGTACTCACTGTGTGCCAGCGGCCACATTTGTAGCACCAAAGTCCTGCTCGTCCAACTTGTATTGAATCGCACTCTTGGCCTTGCCTTCTAGAATCTTCTTGGGCAAGTCGAACTCATGGGCAATGGGCCTTGCCAGCGACACTCCATGGACGGAGTCCAAGGCCTTCACCATGGCGCCTGTGGATCTCAGGCCGCCCACGACGTATGCTTTCGTCTTCTTGAGCCTTGGAACAATGGTATCGGCGAACTCGAGGAAGAATGCCTCTCGCTTCTTGGTGGACTCCCTCTTGTGCTTAAACGCCAGGTTCTCGTATGTTCCACCAGAGAGCTCAACGTAGTCGAAGCCGTGCTTCTCAAGCTCCTCGCATAGCGAAGCACAGTCCTCGGGGCTGAAACCGCCCTTCTGGAACTCAACGCTGTTAATCTTAATGCCCAAGCTGAAGGAAGGATCGTTCACGCGGGCCTTGATTGCGTCTGCAATCTCCATGATGATTCTCCCACGATTGAGAAGCGAGCCTCCGTACTGGTCCGTACGCTTGTTTGTTGACGGCGCAAGGAACTGTGCGAGAAGGTAGCCATGAGCACCATGCAACTGAACACCATCAAAACCAGCCTTGTGGGAGTACTCTGCGGCGTGGGCGAAGCCCTCGATAACACGATCGATATCCTTCTGCTCCATCGGCCGAGGCTTGGCGAAACGCATGCCCATAACGTCACCCTCGAGCTGTACGTCACTCGCGGAGATTGGGTGCTTTTGAACGTCTTCGGACACTTGACGTCCAGGGTGGCTCAACTGGGCCACGAATAGGCTGCCCTCTTTCTTCGCAGCGGCAGCCAGCTCCTTGTATGCCTCAAATCTCTTTCCTTCGGCGGCCTCGTCGATAGGAATGATCAGGTTTCCCGGAGCCTCGAGATGGTCATACTCGATCATGACGTTGCCTGACAATATTACGCCGAAGCCGCCCTCGCCCCAACGTCGGTACACGTTGATGAGTTCTGGTGTTGGGACGCCGCGCTTCTTGAGGTCGTTTGGATCCCAAGTCGACAGGCGCTCTGTCATTGCCGCCTTCATGAATCGATTCTTTGCCGTCAGACCGCTGAATTCGAACTTGAGGGGCTGACCCAGAGGGCTGGGGTCGACATCCTCGGACTCAAAACGTGTGGGCGCCATGGTTTTGACAACACAGATTCCCTGGACACAAGCGTGGGCGAACTTGTTGATGCGTGAAGAGTGATGCTGTTGGTAGGATTATCGGTGTAAGTGAAGGTGGTCTCAGTTTGCTGCCTATTGGTGGCGCCTCACGATAGCTTGAGCTGAGTGGTCCGCCGTGTCACGCCGACTCTTTTATGATGGCTGGTTTAGAAATCACACAGAACGATGAAGTCACTATTACTACCATACAATTCAGAATTAGAAATCAGAGTGCCGCGGCAGTTCAAACTGTGGGACTTGGTAAATCCGCTTTTTGGGACTCGGTACCTAGGCTTCGTAACGCGACAAAACTGCTAAGTCATGTCGTCATTGCTGGTAGGCCCGGCACCCAGGCTGCCGGGTTTGGAAAGGCACTAGGGACCGATAGAAACCAGAATCCCCTCAACATGGTGATGAGAGCACCTGATGCTTTCTGGTTCTTAGCATGAGATAAAACCACACCCATCGCCCTGGCAGCCGTTCAACTCTCGTACGATTTTACCAGCTTTTGCCACTGCGCTAGTGATACTAGCATAACTCCTCAAGACTCCACCATCCCCGCTATCAACATCTGCTGGGCCCTCCTACCTTCGTGCCAGTCTCATAGCAAGGTAGACCGACCGCCCATTAGAAAGCCGAGACAAACCCGGAGTGCCACGTGCAATCCCACTGAGCAAATCAACGCTTGCCCGCAGTAGGTAAGAGAAGCCTGAGCTTATTCGACCACAGGCCAGAATGCCTTCTCAGCAGCCACTAATTCCGTCCACACCTTTTGCGCTCTCTGGACGAGAGATTCCTTGGCATCCTCGCCCAGAACAGTCACTACCTCGGATACTGCGTTATCAATAACACCAGAGAGTTGCTGGACAAAAGCCGCGAACTCGCTATTGCTCCAATTTGGGATAAGTTCCTTCCTCAATGCACCACCGTCTGCATCGCCCGCTCCAGCACCAGCCTCCCCGGCTTGCTTGGACTTAGCCCATGTCCAGGCATCAGAGTAGGTAATCTCCGTGCCCCAAAAAAGAACCGCAGCCTCAATCCAGGGGAGAGGCAGGTTCCTATCGACGCTCGCGGCGGGGTGCAACGAGCCAAAGAGCTTCTCGAACATGACGAGCCCGGGAAGCTTCGCGGTGCCGGGGACCCGCTGGACCTGCCTCCCGCCCTCGGTGGTAGTCATGGTCTCCAGGTCGATGGATAGGCCATACTTATGGGCGACATCGATGAACAGGCGCTCCTCCCTTCGCAGGGCCGTCAGCGTGGAGAAGAGCCAATCGACGAACCGCGTCTCGGGCGCTGCCTCGGCTGCGGGCTCTGGGGTTGTCTGCGGTAGGTCCACGATAGAGAGCGTACGTCCTACTGCCTTGATGTAGGCGTGCAGGTAAAGGCGGTCGTTGGCGAGCCACTTGCCCAAGGTCTGCTTGTCGAGACGCCCCTCACCAGCGGCTGTGAGGAAAGGGGCCTCGGTTGCGGCTTTGTACCCTGGCGGATCAACGCCAAGGAGGTGGGTTGTAAGCGAAAAAGAAGAACTTGCCATTTTCTTGGACGTGTGTAGAGTTTGACTGGATTCGTGATGCCGTTGATAGAGGAAGACATCAAAAGAGCGCACGTGGTGTTGACCTCAAGCTCAGGGTGACGTAGTGCTTTTCAGCTGTACACACACCCGAACCCTATGTATTGTGTTGTATGTGGGTATCTCCCCTCTCTGCACGAGACACTTGCAGCCATGCCTCCAGATCCCGCGAAGGGAGATCAACTCATCTGAGACCAATGGCCAGACCTGAGACTTTGACGAGCTTGTCGTGACTAGAGTCTCCCTGCGTTCGTGGGGGACCAAATGTGACCATGCCAACTTCGCTGCCGAGCCGATCCCGTCCCCTCCCTGATCAATGTCTGCGTCCTGAGACTCGAGTTCAGGTCCTCTGAGGGATCCCGACGCTCTTCAGATTCGTCTCATCCACCTGCTGCCCTCGCACCGTCTTGACCAAACCATCCAACCAGTCTTGGTGTCCTAGCAGCATCTTGTTTGGCACTGCTCCTGCCCACTCCTGGAAAATCGACCCAATTTGGCTCTCCTGCGTCGAGATCCTCACCCTGCCGCCTTCCAAGTCCTCCACCAGCCAAGCGTGATAGATGGCAGCCCCATCCCCCGCATCAGCGCTCCACGCAAGCCTTCCCGCTGTGCCGCTCCCTGGCGTCACGGACTCCTCTACAGTGCAGGTCAACGGCGGGAAGCCGAAGGTGGCGAACTTGAAGATGTCGCCTTTCTTGAGCATGGGTCCCGACTCGGGCACGGTGATTTGACCGCAGTTCAGGTAGTAGGACTCCCACTTTGTGCTATCGTCCAGCAGCGCCCAGATCTGTGCGGCTGTGATCCCCTTGGCGATGACCTCATTGGACACATAGTTGTCCGTCTCGCCTGGGGTGAATTTGGCTGGCCAGATGATCGCCGACTGGGTAGCCATGGTGAGCTCGCGGTGGAAGATGTCTTGGCAAAGATGAGAAAACGAATATGTCCAAAGAGTGCGGTGACTTGATTACTGTAGTTAGCTAGGCAGGCTGAATCCTGATGTCAACTGCCTAGTGATACTTATATGTCTAGTATTCCCAAGCTTACGAATCCTCTGTCCAAAATCTGTGACATTGGCGGGGTCTTTGATTACTGTACAAGGACGGGGAAACTAGTCCAACCGTCCTTACTTAAGTACCGCATATTGGAATAGTCGACTAACTTGAGCTACAAATCACCTGGGCAGCGGGTCTGCTCGATAATACAGATGTGGACAGATATGGGCACAATTGTAATTTAGAGACACAGACATTTCGTGCGTATGCTCTTGCTTCGCTCGTCACAAGGCAAACAAAGAGCTTTGAACGTAAGAAATGTCCAACATCGCAGCACCACCGGAATCAGATAGAATCGTGGTCTTAGTATGCCTTGTGCCTATGGCCGCCACATTTCCAAACAGATATGACTTCTGTTCTACACAGCCCTCGCAAGTCAGATTTATCACAACAAATCCTGGGCGGAATTGCTGCGTGCTCAGTAGATTCTGAATTTGCAGCCTGGGAATGGCCTGCAACACTGCATTTTACCGCCTGAAAACGCTCAGGTCATGATTTATCTACACACCGTCGGGCTCCCAACTTGGGCTCAACTTATCTCACAGTGTGGGAGAATTCAAAGGTCGGGTGGACGCGCAAGGGGGAGGGGAGGAAGGGGAAGGGGAACGTGAGCGCAAATTTGGCAAGGAATCACCTCGTCTCCCTGCTCGCAGACATCTTATGGGCATTTATTCGCCAACTGCTTGTCATTCCACGTATGGCTGCAGGGCGCCATGCCAGCACAAGGTTGCTGTGCGCCGGTACTCGTACTGCTGAACGCGGCCACAATGCAGCTTCACCCATAGGATGCAGGGAGTTCTAAAAAAAAAAATACACCGGTTGAGAGTTGTTGATTGTGAGAAGAAATGGGAATCCCCTTGATTTTCTGGAGGTTGCTTGTCCACTTTGCCAGGAGTCGACCTCGGAGGTCCGAGGTTCATCGCCGAGGCTCGGATGTAAGATCATGTCAGCATTCTCCTGGTCTCGGGAGCGACGTTCAGTGCAGGATGCGAGATCCGACGCTAGCGGCCTGGAGGCGCGGCAGAGACAAGAAGAGGTTTCCTCTGAGGCTTCGGGGATACGACCATGGAATCGACTTTGTGTCTGCGAGTCTGCAACGCCACAGGGCTTCTAGTGATTATGTGTGACGAGTTTGCTCGGTGTTTCGAGCTCCAAAAGAAAAGGCGTGCCATGACCATCAAGATGAATTTGTATTTAAGGAGACCTCTGCTCAAGCAAGCGGCAAGCCCATCATGTTCATCGATCAGATTCTTGAAACCTCATGAACTCCATGACCAGCCTCACTTCTAACTTGCAAAATATCGAGGCCTGCCAAAACAGCCCGGATACCACCACCAGTGCCACGGGCAGAGACGGCGAGATTTCGACGACAAGTCTTCCAAAAGGTCAATGGAAGCCATACAAGCCATGGCCTCTTACTTCAGAGCGCGCCCTCTCCTCACAACTAGCGCGGCCCTCTTCCTTGGGGGTGTAGTCATCGCCTACCGTGACTATCGCGCATATATAGCCCTTGGCCCTCACGGCCTCCCCGATACTTTCTCGGGTTGGTATACACAGCTCCGCATGTCTCTTAAGTCACGGAAGGACACCACAATCCCAGCCCCATACGATCTGGAGACTGTCGCAGGCCCGCATGATAGGGAGAGCTTCCTGCCCAAGACGGCCGCGGGCGGGCTGAGCTGGCGCCCCGGAAACAAAGCGCCCCAGATCCCTGGTTTTGTCGCGCCCCAGAGGCAGATCAGCGATATCGCGAGTACCGAGATGAAGAAGGCCATGTTTGTGTACCTAGACGCGCTTGTTGCCGCGAATGACAAGGCCTTGCAGACACAAACGAGTGTCTTGGAGGGCCCAGTCCCAGCAATGGGGTTAAGTGCGGAAGTGAAAGAGCGTGACCGGCCGGAAGTCCTACGGAGCACCAGAGGTGAAATGTGTCACATCCACCCGCCGGATGGGAGTACGCACTTGGTCATGAGCCTAAAAGACCAGAAGAGGATAATTGAGCTGGGCTGGGGCAGACGCCACAGGCTGAGCGGTGGCGGAAGGCTCCCATGGAATTATACATTTATATATGCGCCGCGCAATGATGAAGAGCTGGCAGTATGGAAAACCATTGTCCAAGCTGGTGCAACCTTTTGTTGTGCCAGCTTTGCTCGGATCCAGGCTGCTGGAGTGGATGGGTGAGCAGCCCCCGAGAAGTGTGGATGTAATCAGAGCAAAGGGTTTTGGATCCAAGGGAAGGATCAGCTCTGAACAGGCCTTGGGCAACTGCTGTTGGGTCATGTTTGTTGGTGTGAAGAAGAACCCATATCACAGAACAGAAGTTTGTAAAGCCCTTTGGGTTGTCTTTCTAGTCTTTGCTGCTTGGTCAGACATAGATTGGCATCTGAGTCTCTTCTTGGTCTCTACTTGCGACTTTTGCACTTCTGCTGATATATAGAGCCTTCGAAGTGATTCATAGCGGCCATATTGCTCAAATATGGCCAGGACCAGCTAAGAAAGCTCTCCCGGTTGTGGCTGCAGGGAATCAATACGGTGGCCGAGGGGTGTCGTGCAGGGTGTGCAGCTGGCTGTTGGCGATGTGATTCTGGCAGAGTCTGGCAGAGTCTGGCAGCGTGGAGGGTTGTAATGCGCCAAGCGAGCTTTGCATTTGGAAGCAGAGCAGTAAAGAAGCTTATTCCTTCCGCGTTAGCAAGGACGGAGTTGTAGATATTCGAAGTCTCGACAGAGGTAGTCAGAAGAATGGCAAAGCACACATCAGCCAGTATCGTGGCTCATGCAAGATTCGCAAATAGGCAGATGGTTGGGCAAGAGGTTTATTATCGGAGTTCCAGACACGGCACCTTGGTATTTGTATTCGTGCAGGGGCACGCTCACATGCTGGCGCCCAGAGTGGCGGAAGCAAGCTGTTTACCTAGTCGGGATGACAACATGTAGATCTGGCACGGATTGCAAAAGACGGTGGGATGCAGGGAGATAGGTTGGAGGGGAGGGTCTCTTGGAAGGCCATTGGAAGCAGGACATTGAGGCTCCCTATCCATCAGTTTCGAATTGAGGAGCAAGAAAAGGAGACAACCATGGGAGTTTCAATCAAGGTGAGAGAGCTCGGTGGTGGTCGGGCTGGCTGACTCATCCAGCTCAAGGCCCCATCCCCCTGCTGGGCCTGGTTCCACCTGCGGCTTCCTGGATGCCTGCACCCAAACTGACGGTGACGAAGCAAGCGGGAGCTCGCTCGAGGTGGGAGAGCTTGTCAGGATACCCACACCCCATGCCTCTGTCCCAGCTGTACCATGCCCACGCCATACCCCGTGCGTTGTCCATGAATTGATCGAGTGTTTAATTGATTAATTGATCAACTGCGAGGGTGCTGCAGGAGTTTCTGGCCTTGCACTGTCCCATACGTCCATTTCTTCCAGACTATTTCCAACTGTCCCGGCTTCCCGCGCCCTGCTCCGTGCTTACCTCCAACACTCGTCTCCTTCTCGCCCCGTCTGCCACCCTTCCACGCGGCCGACTGCGACAGCCACGGCGACAGCGACAGCGATCACGGCCCAGAGTGCGCTTCCGAACCGCGCCCGGCCCTGCCCCGAGACGGAACTATTGCGCCCACCCAGTACGGCGAGGCCGCCATAGGGTGGATTGGTGGACGATATCTCGAGCAGAAGAAGCAATCAATCCGCAAGATCAGGAGCCTGTCCGACGCCATGGCTGCCCCCGCCCCGCCCGAGGACCAGGTCCGCCTGCTCAGCGATGCCCTCGAGGCAGTGCGCCATCAGACCGGCCTGATGCGCAAGTGCTTGGACATGCCTGGCAAGCTCATGGACGCCCTCAAGTGCTGGTACGTCGCGTCACAAGCCCTCTCCCCTTCCGCATACTCTCCCGCCGCCGGGTCGCTATCGTGAGCTTCGCTCAGGCGGGCGGACGGCCCAGCCCCTCGCACTCGCACTGACGCGCTTCTGCCCATCCAGTTCCACCCTCGTCTCCGAGCTGCGAACATCCAGTCTCGGCCCCAAGCAGTACTACGAGCTCTACATGGCCGTCTTCGATGCCCTCCGTTACCTCTCCGTCCATCTCCGGGAAAACCACCCCGTGAACCACCTCGCCGATCTTTACGAGCTCGTCCAATACGCCGGCAACATCGTGCCTCGGCTCTACCTCATGATCACCGTTGGCACTGCCTACATGTCCATCGAAGGGGCACCGGTCAAGGAGCTGATGAAGGACATGATGGACATGAGCAGAGGCGTCCAACATCCCATAAGAGGTCTATTCCTGAGGTACTACTTATCTGGCCAGGCTAGGGACTACCTGCCATCAGGGGAAGGAGATGGCCCTGAAGGCAACCTACAAGACTCGATCAACTTCATCCTTACAAACTTTGTTGAGATGAACAAGTTGTGGGTGCGCTTGCAGCATCAAGGCCACTCCAGGGAGCGTGACTTGCGGACGCAGGAGCGCAAAGAGCTCCAGCTGCTCGTCGGCAGCAACATCGTGCGCCTGAGCCAACTGGTGGATCTAGAAGCCTACAAGAACGGGATCCTCGGTCCTCTCCTGGAGCAGGTCGTACAATGCCGTGACGTGCTCGCTCAGGAGTACCTGCTCGAAGTGATTACGCAGGTCTTCCCAGACGAGTACCACCTCCACACTCTCGACCAGTTCCTCGCAGCCGTCTCACGCCTGAACCCACACGTCAATGTCAAGGCCATCGTCATTGGTCTGATGGACAGGCTGTCGGACTATGCAGAACGAGAGGCACAGGACGAGACCACGGACGACAGGGCGAAAATCGAGCAGGAAGCCTTGGTGCAACTCTTGGAAAAGGCTCAGCTTGGATACGAGGAACCACAGCCTGTGCAGCAGCCCCCTGACAAGCCCGAGCAACCAGCAGCAGGCGAGAACGGCGACAGTCACGGGGACGAGGCTGCTTCAGCGACCGAGACTGTCGCTGGAGAATCAGAGCCTGCGGCCTCAGTAGCAGAGACCGACGCCACAGCTGTGAACGGAGAGGAGCCAGGATCACCGGTGAAGCATCGCGGCATCCCAGAAAATGTTGCACTCTACGACATCTTCTTCGGGCAGGTACAACACCTCGTTGAGGCCCAACGCCTGCCTATACAGGATACCATCGCGCTGCTGGTCTCGCTCACAAATCTTGCCCTCAACATCTACCCCGAACGACTAGACTACGTTGATCAGGTCCTGGACTACGCCAACGCAAAAGTACACGAGCACGCCAATAGCGCCGACCTCCACTCTCCTGTCGCCCAACAAAGCCTGCTCGCTCTACTCCAGGCACCGCTGAAACGATATGTCTCCATCTTCACCGCCTTATCTCTGCCTTTCTACGTGCCGCTCTTTCAATCCCAGACATATCCTACCAGGCGTGCGGTTGCTGGTGAAGTCGCGCGCACCCTCCTCAAGAATCATACCCCCAATATCCACGACCGCGCACCTGGAGAATGTGCTCGGGGTGCTTGCTGTCTTGATCAAAGAAGGCTCTCAGTCCCAGGGCTACCCAGGCGTTTCATCAGCGCGCGCCCGCGCCATGGAGACGGACGAGACTATGGAGGAGCAAGGCTGGCTGGCTCGGCTGGTACATCTGCTCCAGGGCGAGGACAATGACACCCAGTTCAAGTTGCTGCAAATGACGCGCAAGGCATACGCAGAAGGCAACGAGCGCATCCGCACCACAACACCGCCTCTCATCACCGCAGGCATGAAGCTGGCCCGGCGCTACAAGAAACGCGAACACTACGAAGACAACTGGTCCACCCAGTCGTCGGCGCTGTACAAGTTCATGCATTCCGCCCTCTCCCAACTTTATACCCGTGTCAACGGTGCTGGTGCCTCGGAGCTTGCCCTGCGCCTGTTTTGCGCTTGCGGGCAGACGGCCGACCAGACAGGTCATGAGGAGGTGGCGTATGAGTTCTTCGCGCAGGCTTTCACTGTCTATGAGGAGGCAGTTAGTGACTCCAAAGCACAGTTCCAGGCCGTGTGCGTGATCTCTAGTGCCTTGCACACCACGCGCAACTTCGGAAAGGAGAATTACGATACACTCATCACCAAGTGTGCTCAACACGCCAGCAAATTGTTGAGAAAGCCGGATCAGTGTCGTGCGGTGTATCTGGCAAGCCACCTTTGGTGGGCCACGCCGATCCCTGGAAATGGCGAGGAGGATGGAAAGGATGTAAGTTCTTCCCGCAGCGCCGATTGTAAAGACAAAGCGCTGACTTGGTTGTAGCTCTACCGTGACGGCAAGCGGGTTTTAGAGTGCCTGCAACGTGCACTCCGTGTCGCCGACTCGTGCATGGAGACGGCCACTTCCATCGAGCTCTTTGTTGAGATCCTCGACAGATATGTCTACTACTTTGACCAACATAATGAGTCGGTAAGTTGGCAACGCAACGCCGCCTCACTCGTACCTGGATGGTTTCGAGCGATGACATTTGTTGACTCAATCCACCAGGTTACCACCAAATATCTGAACGGGCTGATCGAGCTCATCCACTCGAACCTCGCAGGTAATCAACAAGATTCCGCGTCGATCGAGAACAGCAAGAAGCATTTCTTCCACACGCTCGAAATTATCAAGAGCAAGGAGTACGAGGGGGTGGTTCTGACTCCAAAATAAACGGATCGTCAGGAGGCGGCCTGAAAGCCGAAGGAGGGAGGAAATGAGAAGATTCAAATGTCTTTATCACAAGTACTAGCCTGCCCCCAAAGTTTCCCGCATGGCAGGATGATATCAGTAGCGAAAGCAGTTACGTTTAATGACCTGCTTGTAAATATACACAACTTAAATCGTCCCCAATGACGACCAGTGATTAGTTTGCCCTCTCAATGTGTGAAGCTGCTGGTGCGAAGGGCTACGAGGCATCGCCCACACGACAACGAAGTGCAGCGAGGCATTGAACCGTCCTGCTCCCAAGCACGTTAAGGTTCGCGTAGCTAGGCGAGCTCGCTCGCACGATGGCTCAGGAAGCAACCACGAAATGCCAGTGGGGATAATATTCAGGAAATAGTGGCCCTCGGTAAATACCGATCCGGAATGACGTGTGTAAAACCAACGAAATCAGAGAGCCACTGGGGGAACTGAGCCTCCCATATATAGAAGACAAACAAATGAACCCGCCTAGTAACGCCATGCCATGCCATGCCATGCCTGCCTGCCTGTCCGCCTGTTTACTGCCCTTGCTTTTCGACCGCGTAAATGAGCAAGCGGGTAAGATGGCCACTGTCACATCTCGACGACCAGGTATGTATATAACCCTGGCTCTTTTCTCCCCATATCGACTAAGACCAGTCCTTCAGCGAGGCGGCAGCATCCGTGATGATGCGGGCTGTCTTCTCAACGGTCAGGTTGGCCAGCGTCCAGTTGCCGCTCTCGACGACGTCGCGGATGGCGGGGAAGAAGGCCTCGTCGTAGCCGGACCAGAGTTGCGGGCCGAAGACAACGTGTCGGAATTGTGTCCGGTTGGGAATCTGTTTATTCAATAAGGGGTCAGTCCAGGAAAGCTCCGTTGGGTGTGGGCAATCGCGAAAGGCGGATGGTGTCAGTAAAACAACAAAGAGAAGGGCAACATACACCACCGTCGATGGCCAGATCCAGAAGGTCGGTTTCAAAATTGGCCATGTGGTCATTATATTCCGTCCTCTTCTGGCCCAGACCGATCGGCTCCCATCCGTTCGCCGCCAGGACACTGTTCTGCCAGACCTGCTCCCAGTTCTGGAAACTTCCAACAGCGTCGATAGTGTCTAGTACTGCCTTCTTGAGGACGTTCATGTCGAGTAGTCCCTTTGCGTCTTGGTTGGCAGCCTTCTTCTCCGCCCAGTCAGACAGTTCGTTAGTCCACTTGTACAGCGCGTTGGCGTACGCCGCCATGTCGAACGGAAGGACTGGCCTATCACACAGTTCCAGGATGACAAGCCCCATGAGCTCAGCCAGCATGCCGTGGTACACAAAGTCTGGGTCACCGACACGGTCCATCCAGTCGAAGTTGTCGTAGCTAGAGTGGTAGGGGTGGCTCGGCAGGCCATCGGACTCCTGGAAGTACAGGTCCAGAGACGAGGTCCCGGCAATATCTTGGAATGCGACATAATCACTCCCCGCTCCAAGACCTTCCAGCTCGCCACTGCGGCGGTCCCACAGCTCCCGGAGCGTGGTGTTGTAATTCGGGTCGTATATGCGGTCGATGACGCGGTATATGATCTTTTGGAAGACAGGGCTGCCGGAGGCATGGAATTCGTCGCCCCCAATGGGTGTATCGACGTTGATGTAAACGTATCCGTCTTTGCGCAAACCGTCGAGACTTTTCTCAACGAATTCGGTGGAGCCAATCAAGTTGTATTCCTCGGCGTCCCATGACATGAACTCGATTGTACGCAGTGGTCGCCAGCCGCGATCAAGGAGGTCGCCAAAAATGCGAGCTAACTCCATCATGACTGCTGTGCCGGAGCCAGGGTCCGTGGCGCCGTAGGACCAAGCGTCACGGTGGTTGCCGATTATGATGGACTTCTCGGGCTGCTCAATGCCCACGATGCGGCCGTAGACATTCCAGATTGGTTGGTCGATGCGCTCATCTTGCTCGTTCTTCAGGCGCACAACCGGTCCGGACAGGTTGCCTGTCCACCATTCGCCGATATCTGGGACTCCGCCCTTCCACTCATCTGGGGCCGGCTGACCGAACCCTTTGATATGTTGCAGCAGCACCTGAGCATCGCGCCACGCCAGAGGCAAGCTCGGGATGTTCACCAATCCCGAAGATTCCTCAGGCTTCAATCGCGGCAGGCCCTGCTTGCTCTCCCAACCAGGGGTCAAGACATCACCAACAACCCAGCTCATCAGGCTGACGCCGCCGCGCTGCACGCCGTCCGCAGGCATGAAGCGTCCGTCAGGGGCGACGTCGCCCCGCAGGAAGCCGTCATCTCGGGGGTCGCTGTAGATGATGCATCCGGCGAAGCCAGCCAGCTCCGCGGCCTTGATTTTGAGCGCACGATCACCTTGTGTCCCGTAGTATTTTACCAATGCAATCGCTCCCTTTGTCTGGATCCCGCTGTCGGACAGCTTCTTGAAGTCCTCCCTCGAGCCGTAGTTTGCGTAGATTAGTGGTCCCTGGACGGTTCCCGATTTCGAATGTCCGTGGAAGGTGTATGTCTGGTGGCCAGCAGTTTCGCCACCCGTGTCCCCTTCTTCCAGCTTTGCGGCCCATACAGGTTTGTTGTCGGCGTCGAGAATTTCTACTGCTCTTCCGTCCGCTGTCGGGTAGTTTAGGTATACGTAGTACTCGTCGACCGTCACATCCTCCAGCCCGTACTGGACGAACATGTTCTTGGTGTCCATTGCCAGCGCGAAGTCGCCTTCAGACCCGGCAACATGTGCGTACGAGGTGAAGTGCTTCAGGTTCTCCCGTATTTGCGTTCGGTCGACACTGCTCTGGACATGTATGCGGACGCTTTCGGGATCGAACATCTGGCCGCCGCCCAGGCGCCGGGTCATATTGGAGAAGAGATCGCTCATGAACAAGAGCCAGAGGAAGCCCATGACGACTAGGATGGCCAGTACACGTCCGACCAGGAGAAATGTCGCAGTTGAGTCCATGGCTGGAAAGCACCGCCGCCTCGGTGTTTCATTGTCTGTACTGCTACCATCGCTTGCCCTTTCGCCCAGCCGTATGGATGGTAATTTTGGTAATCGCCAGCGCCAAGACCACTTCCATTGGGGGAGGGATAAAGAGAAGGGTATCCGTTTTGACCATAATGATGAGCGGGTGCTTGCGCCATCGTCTATTTCCAACTCTTGCATCTCCCTGCGCACTAGATCATCCTCGACCCCAGCCTCTGACCCTGAGTCCTCATCATCAGTCTCGACTGTTGGTGGTCGGTAGCCACCCGGTCTTCGTTGCGAACGCGCTGAGCCGTTAGTGGCGCTCGACCTGCCGCGGGTGTTGGGAAGACCATCGGAGTCGTAGTCGCTATCATCATGTGCGTCGTACCGCGAAGCATCAGTGCGGTCGTAGTCGTTCTCGTCGAGGGCGGATCGGCTGTTGCCGCCGGTGGCTTCATCGTAGGTCGGGATAGGAGGGAGGGCATCGTAGCGATGATCATTTTTATTGGGGGCCATGGTTGGTAAGGGTCGTCATTAGGGAAGAGCGGGCTTGCGGTGAGTCGTTGTGTGGGTTCGTGAGAGCACCGTGGTTGAATCTATGGAGCGATTGAGGGCGACCGATCCGAACCGAGCCGGGTCGAGTCGAGTTGATGGCGGAGCCTAGGCGAAGAAAGGAGCGACGGTCTATAATAAGAGAACAGAATCTGCGATAATCACGACAAAGAGACGGCGCTCTTGGGTAGTGCTGATGTCGGCTTCATCGAGGTAAGTGTGGAGGAAGGATTGGCTTGGTCCTATGCGGCCATGATGGTTGTAAGAAGGCCTGTCGGTGTCAGGAGGGCGAGGCCAAGGAGACGAGACGAGACCTGTTGCGTTGCGGGCGATGATACGGTAATCCCGTACTCCGTAATCAGACGTATGCCACAGTCACTCCTGGACCACCGTACTGTGCCGACAGCCCGAAGCTGGGCCCCGCTGACTCAGCAGACCCGGCAGCGACAACTTCCACCAAAAGATCCACCCCCGCGCATGCCATAATGTTACAGTTAGTCGTACAGCCAGTGCCATGAAGTTGTCTCAAGCTTAGATGGGAGTGGGACGCTGTATATCAACGATTCTGGTGTCCTCGGTGTCTTCATTTCCTGAGAAGACAGCAGACCCTACCTCCATCTCCAGGAAAATGCGCGCTAGATGCCTCATTTGTTCTGCTCTTCGGACATCGATACGCTGCATAGTTAACCTGCACGTTCGAGAGCGTGGCGTCGACACTGTCGACGTAAGAAGTTCGAAGATCTTGAAGGACCGAGACAGCTTCAGCATTGGGACAGAACCCGGGCACGTTCCTCCTCCCACACGGCGTAGATGTCTGCGGTAGGATACATCAGCTTCGCTGCTTCAAGGCATAAAACGCCATGACAGCATGGCGGAGGACGACGTGGCGCAAAGCGTCGTCTGGGAGATCATCCAGTCGCTGTTGCTGGATCGTGGCCAATCCACGGCGTATGTGGTCGTTCATGTTGACGGGAAGCTGTCTGAGGCCTGGAATCTAATCTTCCAGATAGACACCATGGGTGCCCAGCGGTACTGGTTGAAACGAGGAAATTCAAATTGGTCCTTGAGCCCGTCGCCTGCGCCGATGAAGCTGATGATATCCTCGCCGTCTCGAAACCACAGTTCGCCTGGCCGGAGGTTCAGGGCGTCGGGTAGGCAAGCGCGAGCCCAGCGCCGGGATTGGTGGCAAGCTGAGGAGAGGGCTCGAATCTGATGGGTTTCTTTGACGGTTGAGGCTTCAGGTACGAGCAGGAGCATGTTTTTATCGTCATCGTCGTCGTCGACATCGAAAAGTCCCAAATGGAGGACGCGTGGACCGCTATGGGCGCTGACAGCCGCGGCCTGCCAGGTTTGGTCCTGGATTTCCACTGGGAAATCACCGAAGAGGGTGAAAGAAGTCATGGCGTATGTCTATTTTGGCAGACGGGCTGAGTATGTCGAGACTTAATATGTTGGTGTCGTAGAGGGACGACGAGTTTGACCAAAGGTTCGAGATTGAGATTCTGTTCATTCTCGATTTTACAGGCAAGTTGGGTGGGTCGCAAACGATGGCCAAATTGAATTTCCAGTCTTCAAACACCCTAGATTCCAGCTACCATTGCTGGAAGGCTCATAGTCACGAGGGACTGCGTTTGTTCCCTTTGCTTTTCCAGTGAATGGGACGGGACTTGTACCTTGACCCTGCACCTAGGTACGTACTTGAGATCTTGACAATTTACTACACGAGAACCTCGTCGCATGTTTCAAGACGCATATTCAGCAAACGCAATTGGGGGTTCTCTTGTAACAACATTCTGGTCCATGTCAGGGTGCGCCGGCTAAGTCGATATGCCCGATTCATCATCATGGTTTCATACTTTTTTCGTGGCCCGATTCAATCCACATTCATCGTGTTGTAATTTCTTTCTTGCCAAGCTTCCGTTATCAAGTACAGTAGTACGCCACTATCGTCCCCGTCTAATTTCTGCGGCTGGACTTCGTGTTTTCTTCAATTTACAAGATCCGGCGTAGTTTCGGTGAGTGGACATTTATGCCGTTTGCTTATGCTTTTACATTGCTCTGGAGAGCTTCATCGCGAATTGAAAACACTGGAGCAGCGGGACTATTACCATGAAGAGCGCTGCAGGTACAAACTTCATTGAAGAATATACTTGTCAGCAACCATTGCAACCATACTATTATAGGAATCATGGGCCCGTACCGCGGCCTTGCTTGAGCAATATCTAACCCAAAAGTTTCCGAAGCTTGACTATCATCATGCTTGGCCGTCCAACCCCGCCCCAATTCACAGTCTAGTCGAGGTGTGAGCTCATTTAAGAGAGCATGACAGTCCGGATGAGAGCACTTAATATCTACGTTAAGGTTAGTCTGTCTAGAAACAACAAGCTAGATAAGTTGCGATATCCGTCGTCAAGAATTGAAGTCCTGGTAGTCAAGCCGATGTCAAGTGCGGTCGTGCACACTGTCCCGTAGGAAAATAGTCATAGTGCAGAGATGGAGCTCAGAATTGGGAGACCGACGTGTGAATTGAGCTGCACATTTCCAATCCCACCACCCCAGCAACAACAAAACATCGCAGCAGTAGCAGTAGCAGCAGCCCCAACACCAACCACAACCACAACCACAGCAACAGCAGCAACAACAACAATCACAACAACTACACCACCACCAGCACCACCAGCACCACCATCATCATGGCGCAAACGCGCCACACTCTCCGCGCTGCCGTGCCTGCGGCGGGGTTCCTGTGGGAGCCTCGCTCCACCATCCTCCGCAAGGTCCGTCAAGACCGCGCTGTAAGTATCATGGCCGTCTTCCTAGCATACACTAGCTTCTTCGGCCCAATGCCGTCCCTTCGTGCATTAATCACCTTTCCTTTCGACATCGTCTTCACAGAGTGTTAGTGCGTGTTTGCTAACCGACCTTCGTTTCGACAGGTCATCGCCGCCCTGCGCGACCACGGAGGTCTGGCCAACCTCCAGCGGGGCTCGGCCGGCCACGCCCGCGCCGACATAGAGCAGGCCCTCGCGGGCATGTTTGACGCGGCCCGGCGCGCCGTCGACGCCGACACCGACCTCCTGCGCGGCCGCGACGCCTTCGAGTTCGTCAGCGACCACCTTTGGCACTCTGGTGTCGTGGCGTGGGCGCGTCCGGGAGCCCTCGGGGAGGAGCGCTTCATCGACCTCTTCTTCGAGGTCTACCGTCGACGCCTCGATTGGCACGCGAACCCCCGCGAGCCCTTCGACGTAAGTGACACTCCTGAGAATACTCCAAATATTTCATATTGCTGTGCCGTGGCATACCTTGTCGGCACCCGACACTTCCACATCACGTCCATCTCCCTACTGCTCGCAATCAACCGACCACTTCCGTCCTCCCCCTTCGCTTTTCACCCAGCCATATTTTCAGACTTCCTGTCCCGTATCCCCTTCCACTACCGCGAAATATAACCGACTGAGTAATCAGACTGACATTCTCGTCCTCTCTATGTCTAGACCAGCGAGCACGGCCCGCTCGCCCACAGCGTGGACGCCTTCCACCATGTAGCTAGTGACTACTGGGGAGAGGCGGACTTCGACATGTGGGCGATGGCCCAGGCGCCTGCCGAGGAGGGCTCCGGGGCGGATGGCCATGGCGATGATCCTGCGGCGGCGGCGCCCCATACTCTGGAGACGGGCGCCTCGCACGCTCCGGGTGAGCCACACCCACAAGCTACTATTTCGGGTGGCCAGGATCAGGACAGGGACGTCAATATGGGCGAAGCGGTGGACGCTGGAGCCGTTGAGGAGGCGCGCTCAGAATTTTCACGGCTAAATTTGTACGAGGACGTTGAGATGGAGTGGTAGGGGTGGGGAGGGGGGGGCCGGGTTCCTGCGTCTGGCCCCTTTTTCTCTTCTTTTTTTCTTTCAAAGAAAAGTCCTTTTTTAATGTTTGAATTTGTAAAAATGAGAAACAAATGGCATTGACACAAACACTCTTACATTGATTGTGGCTGACCTTAAACAGCTTCGAGTACTGTCCCGAGGTCAACAAGGGACAGACATCTTGCAACACCGATTGACGGTTTGGGACCACGGCTGTGTAAGCATATCCAGGGCACATGCAACTAAGTGATAATGCCTTCCAGATACATCAGTTGTGAGGTATGAGCATGACCCCGTTTGGGTGGTTTGCAGGCAGAAATACCTCAGAGAAGGGAGCGATCGCATGCTCTGGCAGAACGAAGTTTGAAGGCGTGGTTCAAGGATGTCGTTAATACATGAGCCTTGATTGGGCAGGTCTGCTGACTCAGCAGGGAAAGCTGTCAGTATGACCTGAGGCGCACCGTCTGGGATCATCATCCCACAGGAAGGTCCCTCATCAGAAGAGAGCCACTGATCTGGGCACAAGCCAAACTCAAGCTCTCAATCAAGGACCTTCCAAATACATTGTGCATCGTAGTAGAAGCTCCGGCATTGGTGTTGAGGATGGTCGCTCACATGTGCACGCGTGAGACGCTCGCACGGTGACGATTTATGGCACGACTGAGTACGTTCAATCTGCTGTGGATTATCTAAGGATCTGAGGAAGATCTATGGCAATCTGGAACAGCTCCAACCATGGGCTGCGAATGTCAGACGTCTTCTCCAGCTAATCGTCTATCACAGCTGAATCAAACCTGGGTGCGTCACAAGCTGTTCACCTTTAGATGTGGCGTGGAAGACCTAATCTTTTTGGACTACTCTCCAGAGACATCTCAAGGAGACCAGTTTGGGGAAGTGTTGATCGTGGCAGGCGTCTCGTGCAATTGAGCTTGTGTGAGGGGCAAGCCACGGGGATTGACGCAAGACCAGGTGGGCAGCCATCTGTGCCCCGCCCTGATAAACGGTTGAAAACACATATATCTCACCATTACAAGGCAGCTTGGTGTAGCGGTCAGGGGGGCAAGTTTGTTCTCAGACGAGAAAATTGGGGAGTGGCCATTACCCGATTCTCTCGTGTGCGATACCAGGCACAGTCCGACGTCATAGTGGTTGACCGACGGCTGTGTCCTGGCTGGCGGCCATAGCTTGGGCAACTTACGGGCGGATGAAGTGGTACTGCTGCTTCCCTAGTGTCATATACGTTCCAAGAGTGTCAACAGTGCCGCATGATCAAGATGTCTTGTACAGCTTCCAGCCAGTTGAACTGGTTGGCCCGCAGGCTGGACCTGCACTTAAGAAGCATCCTCTTTTTTTTTTTTGGGACTTTTCTCTCCCGTATGACTAATAGCATTTGGTAAATCCGTACATGATCAATTGAAGGCATCGCCTTCTTGTCACTCAGTTAATGTACCAAAGGTTTTCCATGCTGGCCCCACGACAGCCTGTCTGGGCCAAAACGAGGGTGAGATGATGATGCCGCTTCCCCTTTTCCAGCAGGGCCTAAGTTCGATTTTTACCCGAAGCAATCTTTTTTGGTTTTTCTTTTCCGTCCCTCAGCCTGAACCCAGTCCTGTCTGCTCAATCCCCAACGCATTCGCCTGAGTAGGACACCTCTCCTCTACGGGTCTTCCAGCAGCGCGACGCAGTTCTCTCTGGCAACAGTGATGGCTACGTCTCCAAGTGACTTTGTCTTGAAGCCTGCTTCGCAGTAACTGAAGTAGTACTGCATAAAATCCTGTCAGCCTCGGTCAAATCGACATGTGAAAGCTTTTGCTCACCTCCCATTGCCTTCTGAACAGCTCTATCTCCGCCACTGTCATTTCAGGTTGACTCCTTCGCAGCTCTGGCATAATTCTGAGATCGAAGTTTGCCAAGAAGCTTTCCCTCCAGCTCCTCAGCGCCCTCGGGTAATGCGCACCGATACTTTTGATCTCCTCGACGATGAGTTTACCCCGCGAGCCACGATTGATGGCTGCCACCAGCCCGCTGACAGTTGGAAGGTGACCGCCAGGAAAGATGTACTTCTTGATGAAGTCCTCACCTCGACGATACCGCTCGTATCTGGTCTCAGGGATCGTGATGCACTGGAAGTACCCAATGCCTCCCTCAGCCTTCAAATATCGATCCATACACTCGAAGAAGATACCCAAAAAGTCATGTCCGACGTGCTCAATCATCTCGATGCTGACGATCTTGTCAAACGAGCCCAAGCCGCCCAGCTCACGATAGTCAGCCTCCAACACCTCGACCCTGCCGCCCACGCCTGCGTCCCTGATGCGCTCCTCAGCAAGCCGCTTCTGCTCGTTGCTCGGCGTCACGGTCGTCACGCGACACCCAGTCGTGCGGGCAGCCACGATGGCGAAGCTTCCCCATCCCGTCCCGATCTCGAGCACATGGTCCGAAGCCTGCACCCGCGTCTGGCGCAGAGCATACTCGAGCTTCCTCAGCTGTGCTTCCTCGAGTGTCTCGACCTGGGAGCCGGGATGTGACTTTGGCAGCCATATTGGGGCGGAGTATGTCATGTCCGGGCTGAGAAACGAGGAAAACATCTCGTTGCTCTGTGAGTAGTGGACCTTGGCATTGCTTTGCGCATTTCTGATGTCATTGCTCCTGCCCAACATGACCTGGAACGGTGTTCCAAAGAGCCATGGCCACAGGCCAGCTGCTGCGGGCTTGTTAGTGGCCGAGCTGTTGCCGATGAAGAACTCAAAAACAGCCGTGAGGTCGTCCGAACTGATCTCGCGGATCAGGTAGCTCTCCGCAAACCCCACGTCTCCGAATAAGAGTACCCTAGCCCAGAAAACGTCGTTGTGGATCGTGATGCTGGGGGTCCGGTCAGCGGAGTGCATTTGCCCCAACGTGATTGTCTCCCCTTCTACGGTCTCAAGCCTCAGCGCTCCTGATTTTACGTCTGAGAAGCTATCCAGGACCAGACGACGAGGAATGGGTGTGGTACATGACAAGCGATTAAGAATTGATATGAGGTACGACATGGCCATCTTTGCAGGGAGCGCAAGTTTCTTGCAATTCAGCGGATGCCATTCTGACAATTCCTCACCGGGCTGCAGCTGCTGAAAAGCCGCGGCCACTTGAGGCTTTGTATCTCATCCACCACCCGGAGCTACCAGTATCGCCGCAGAAGTACCAGTGAAGAGTTCCAGATCGTCAGATCCGCGCTCTCATGACCAGGCCTTAAGCGGTGAGGGACGGGGAACAACCAGAACCTTCTACCGACTCCATGGCCCAAGCGAGCGGCCACCCCATCACAAGCTTCTGGTCCGGCCACCCATGCGCGTGGCATGCGAGCATCCGTCCGAACCGTATGTCTGGGCATTCCGGACGAGTGCACGAAGAAATTTGACCTGCGATGAGATTATCGATAGCGAGCAATACCGAGCGCGGAGGCCGTCATGGCTGACGAAAAAGGTGTCCGCAGGGATCAGCATCAGCAATGGCGCCACCTCCTTCGACCAGCAGTTGACCGGCATCCGACGTCTCGCATCTTACTTGTGAGGTGCCGACGTGCAGATGCATGAGAAAGTGTGACCACCAAGACGCCATCACTTCAAGTGATGATTTGTCACAGGCGGGACAAGTCAGAGCCTGGTCGACATGGACTGGAGTGACTCTATGTCTAGTGGGTGTGTTGGTTTGATGGTAGCATCTTTCTTAGATAGTGGCACGATTTTTGTGCCAGATTTCTCATTTTCCGCCTTTTCAGAAATATTTACTTGAGGTCCTCCTCTGAGCTGGGTATGGTGGAGAGGAGTGGACCTTGACAGATCTGACTCCCGATTCCAGTCAACCTTGTGGTATTCAGCTGACGTAGGGGTGGGAGGTGGAGAGAGTGGCCCTGCAGCAGACGCTACGACCAATACAGATACCGAAAAAAAAGGAAAAGAATTCAGCGAGAGTTTTTTCTTCATCACCTACACCGTTGTTGTGTTTCAGAAAAAAACCTGATTCTGGATAGAGTCTAATTGACAGGCTTCCATACGGAGGGCGTGCCGGTGACAAGGAGAGACAAGCACTCCGGGGAAACGCGGACAGATAACGTGCCTGACAGCGTGGCTGACCTGAACCGCCCTGTCTCGAATCCGCAAGGAAGAATGCAGCCAGCGGGTGTTCCGAGCCGTCGTGGGGACGCCGGGGAAGAAGCACCCCGAGGGCCTATGCGCCTCGCATTTCGGCCCGGAGAATCTGGTCCGACCTCTGGGATGTGATTATGCATCCATTCCCAGTTGCTAGCCCCCCTGCCGGCTGATTCAGTTGCTTTGTCCCAGCTCGCGATGCCTGTCTCGATTCACAGAAACCCAGACCCCATCCGCATTACAGAACGAGACTGCCTTGGCCTCCCTGAACGACGTGTGCTCGGCCGCCTCCCTCATCCCCATCAGAGACGGGAATTCCTGCAGAAGCCGCACAATCACATACGAAACCTCAGCCTGGGCCATCTGCTGGCCGAGACACGCGCGGGGTCCTGATCCGAACGGCATGAAGAAGTTCCTCCTGGTCTCGCTACCGCCGATTTGTTCTTCATCGGCACCAGTGTCAGTGCTTGTGCCACCCTCTCCTGCAGTGTCAGCCGTGGAATGGGTGGCCCTGGACCCGATCAGACTGGCCCATCGTTCAGGCCTGTACTCGGCCCAGTCTTGACCGTACCACCGTGGATCACGGTTCAGCGAGTACGTGGACCACGCGACGGTCGTCCCCGCTCTGACGGCGATGGGGCTTTGGCCGTCTTGGCCACCTCCTCGTGGGAGGGTGGTGTCGGCTTTGGCCCTGCGCGAGTGCATTGTGACCGGCGAGTAGAGACGGAGAGCTGCACGAGGCAAGGTCATTAGACTGGGCTGGATGCAAAGGTACGTGATAGGTCATGCGAGCCTGGACAAGAATGTTGTGTTCTGACAATTTCGGGGGCGGGGGCATGCACGCACCTTCCTTGACCACCAATCGCAAATACTTCATACTGTTGAGTTCCTGTCTCGTTGGGGGCTTCCCTTGTAGAGACGAGATCTCTTCTCGCAGCCGGGCCTGGACGTGATGGTGTCTCAGCAGGGCGTAGACCGTGTTTGCTAGGAGGCCTGAGGTGGTGTCCCAACTGGCGAAAAAGATGTTCTGCAGCTCGCCCTGAATCTGCTCGTCGGGGATGTTTCGGGCTTTCATCATCCTGAACACGCTCCAGGCCGATGTTCGAGCCGGGGAGCCCTCCGCGTCTGCCATGATGTCTGCCAACTTTCTTTCAAAGAAGGCTTTCATTCCGACCACCATCTCGTTTAGCCGGCCGCTGGAAAATAGCAACTTGACCCTCGCTGGCGCACCAAGGGCTATGAAGCTGGCTGAAGGGCCGTCAAAGGTTCTAACAAGGGCCAGAAAGTCGACTCCGTCCTCTCCCGCTGGACGCCTTGGGGATTCCAAGCAGCCCGTGGATTTCCCAAACAGGAAATCCGTAACAACATCCAGCATGAGCATGTCAGCCAGCCTATGAAATTCGAAAACCCCCTCACACTCGCTCAAGGCCACCATATGTGCTATGAGTCTTCTGACGTGGGGTTCCATAAGCGTAGGTTCATCTACCGAATTGGTGGCGAACATGGGTCTCAACATCATCCTGGAGAGTTTCCAAGCTTCTCCTTCGTTCAAGAGTATGCCGTTTCCGATATGCTTGGCAGCCTCGGAAGCCCATTCGGACTTTTCGAAGTTGTGTGATTCGCGGCTGGTGACGATGGTGTGAATATTTTGGGGCTCGATTGTGTAGATGTGGTTGTTGCCTAGGATGTTGGCAGAAAATGTTGAACCATAGAGAACATGCCGGCAGCGTATTCCTTCTGAAAATCGGCCACTGTGGAAGTCCATCCATAGCTGCCATACGAGGTCAAGACCGAGGGGCCAAGTGTGCGGATAATGCCGAAGACTGCCAATCGAGACAGCTTCCCTGAGAACAAGGGGACGGAGGAGCCTCATGAGCGCCCAGGCTCCGACACAAACAACGATGATGAGAAAGCTTGGCCAGGAATTCATTGTGACAATTGTATGAAGATCTCGGTGGCGAATTCTACCAAGACATAGAGCAGTCGATGAATAGAGGCATGGGAAAGCCGTTAACATCTGGAAATTTATCTACTCAATTTATATTCACAACGTTCAAGACAGCAGGCTATGGTGACAGTCGTCGACCCCACCCATACGCTATCATCACATCCGTTCTGACATGGACTTTATTTGGGATCGGACCGTGCAGCTACAATTCACTTGCCAACTTTTAGTGTTTCCTATTCTCGGCCCGCCCGGAGTGTGTGGAATGTTCGGGCATCGGGATCTGACTCGGCTTCATGGAGAGACTGCTGTCCCTGCGGAGACTGGTTCTAGACATGGTCATGCCGGTATGATTACAGACTCATCTGCATGCAGGGTCTATTTTGTGGCTTCTAAATCAGTGGTCCAAAAAGAAATCCAAGACATGGCACGCATCAGTCTCCGAAGCTACGGAAGTAGATTGCGACGGCGCCGAAAAGAACCTGTATTGACACCACTGCTACAGAACACAATCTCGGTCAATTGGAGATTCTGATTCGACAAGCAACATGGTGCCGTCTGTGTGCCTACCTATACTGTGCTTCTTTTGTAGGGAGCAAAGTAGATCAGTCCAATCAGGGATCCAGCCAGACCCTCTTTGTTAGGTAGGGTAGGCGTACATGCAAAGGGTTGGTCTCCATGCTGTGCCACATGACAGAACGACGTGCATACAATTGGTCGTTCGGAGTATCTCACTCGCCATTGATTTTTCAGATTACGAGGCAGTGCCTAGTGTGGCGTGGCATGGCGTTTTCCAAAGCAGAAAGTTGGAAAAGTACACACCGTGTCGCGTGACACGGCATATTTTGTGGCAGTACATGGAGTCTTATCGGGCGGTCCGGCTGTCGTTCTATTGGTTCTGGAACTTGTTGACAGAATCAAGACTAAAGACTTCCTGCATTACCACATGCGTCATATCTTGGGTTTCCATATGAGGTTTCAAGTGAATCGGCCTTAGTCACTAGAGGGCGCAGCAGAGACCTAGACGGCCAAGCCTTTCAGAAACCTCAAAGGAATGCCCATTGACAAGATATATTGTAAATGGGACAGAGTTTGGTGGGTTCTTAGAACACCATGTTTGACCGTGGATAACTTCATTCGCCCATAGCAGTTGTCCTTGATTATTCCCGAATTTAGACACTCCATGATTGAGCGGATTCCAATACTCGACACCAAATTAAAATATTTGAATTCTGCAAATATTTTGACATATGTAAAACTCCTTCTGGGCTCTCCAAAATGTTAAATATGCAATGGTGCAGGCGGACGCCATCAATATCCACTGGCCACCACCATCATAGCCTTGCTGTGAGATGCAATTCTGAGATAATCTGCATCTAGCGCCACAAAGGGAAAAAGCCCATAGATAGCAATATGCAAAAGCTGCATGGCAGAGGTCGGTGCGAAACTCGTGACACAGTATCAGATGATCAGCCTGGCAGAGCGGCATGTTCCGTCAGTGGCTTGTCCCCAGGAACCGGATGTGGCGCACTTAGGAGGTTTCAAATCTAAAGACGCCATGCTTTAGAGAACGGGCTGTCGAACGTATTCGATGGAGCAGCGTGCTCGAGGTTGCCTTTGTACACATCGAAAATAAAGACGTTGAATGACCAATTCTTTCGATGAAGAGTCCATTTGCCATCTGCAAGTCGGAAGTCATCGAGAGTTGGCTAATTCATACCATCAAAGTGTTCATGATGCGTATAACAAGCTAGTCACAGGGAAGATGGTCCATGTACCCTAGTATAGATCTGTTGGTGCCAGGATTTTATGCGATTTTGTGCCACTCACACCACTGCGCGATTGACACATGCTCTTGGTTGTGTGTAGCAGGAGCAGAAACCTAGGTTTCTGAGACAAATGGCTTGACAAAAGGTAACGATTCTAAATGTGTGCTGCTCGTGTTATCAGAGGAGGCTGCTGGATTGATGACCTCCTTTTTTCAACAGTATGTATTCGAATGTGCTATGGCATGCACTGCAATCAAAAAAGCGAAAGACTGACTACCAGTTCCTTGTAGTGGACATATGAGAATAATCCACTATTTCTATCGAGAGTATATGAGAAGGTCACCGAAAGCTTGACCAAGAGACGAGGCATTACATACGACCAATATGGCATCGATGGCTGCAGCTATAGGTATATCGTAATGAGATGCCTGCCCTCGCATTTGGCACGCGTGTGTAGGACTATAAGCTGCCTGTACTTAGGCAGGTCCATGTAGTAATATCAATGGCCCAGCAATAGTTTTGTTTGTACAAGTCTACCTCCACGGATGATGTCCCAGTGACTAGCTAAAGTACTCCCTTATGGATCGCCATCAAATTGTGAGAATCTCGCGTGTTCCATCTTCAAAGATCTTAAGTGTCGCCTTGACATCAGCGTCGTGTGTGTCTTTGAAGAAGCACCTCGTACCCCAAATACAAGGCTTGCCATCGTACACGTTCTTGCAATGGTGGCCGCTCAGGCAATATGGGCTCTCACACCATTGCTGATCAGAGCACACAATACCACGGCTCTTGTGCCACAGCGCTAGTCGTTCCGACGGCGAGAGCTTTGCTTCATGCTGGTACTCGCAGTTTTCGTTCTTGTCGCAGCTGCCGGTCAAGTGGTAGTGGTTACAGAAGTTGCAACCCTGGGCCCTGGCCTTGTTCTCGAGGGACCTGATTGCAACCGGGTCCGCAGCGGGGAGGCGCTCGTCAACTCTCATGTTGGCAGCGTTGAATAGTGCGTACTTGAGTTTCGGCGGAGGCTTTTGCTTGCTGTAGATGTCGATAACCGGACCATTACTGAGCTTCGCTGTCACAGCCCAGGTGGATCCACCACCGTTGGTGCTTCCATTGGCACTTCCGTTACCGTTCGAAACGGAAAGAGACGAGCCGTTGGAGTCTTCCTCTGATGTAGCATATTGGCCAGGACCGGGAGTCAAGCCTGGGGCAGGCGGGAACGGCTGAATCCCGATATCGAGACCGACTGGCGACACTGGCGACATTGGATATCGGACGCTGATGTTATCCATAGGTTCGGATCGAAATACGCTGGGGAAAGCGACGATAGTGAAGCCGAGGCTGACAAATCCAGGTCCTGCCGGCTCTGTGGTGACCAGTGTGAGCTTCTCCCTCTTGACGGGATCGTGCTTATACTCTTCCAGCAGATTTAGGTATCCATTATCGCGACAGGGGCCGAAGAAGACATGGCGGCACGAGGTGGCATGGAGCATCTGCTTCAGCATGGCCTGGCACTTGTGGTCGGCCTTGTCCTTTCCGTAGCCAACATCGACAAAGGAGAAGAGGCTATTGGCGCGACCGAAACCCGAGGCGAACTTCTGGAGATCGGTCCACGTATTAAGGATGCGGCGGGCGGCAAGTGCCTTGCCAAGACCGTCCATATTGGCATAGAAGAAAACCAAGATATTCCAGTTATCGGTGCTGGTATCAGGGTAGGTCTCCTGGAGCTGGAGCTTGATCTGAGTCTTCAGCTCCTGGGCGGCTTGGCCACCGCCGTTATCGCCAGCTCTAAAGTAGTCGTCTCGGAATTTTGCACCGTCGCCATCGATGATCATAACAACAAAAGGGTGGGACTCCTGGCAACTGTTAGTTGAAAGAGTTACCCAATGGCAAGCTGATATGCAGGGGACCCCAAGAGCCGACAGGGCTGGCTAGGGAGTAACAAGACAGAAGGTGTGATGCCAAAAGAGGAGACATGACTGGAAGTTGTTGACTGGCGAGAAGTGAATGTGATGAGACGGAGGGCAGGGGGGAGAAAGAGGGAAAACGGGGCTCACATTAGCCAGCTTGGACTGGTGCAACTGCCTGCGGGCGTCTCTGGTCTCCCTCTGCCAGATCTCACGATTCTCCTTCTCATTTTCCAGTTGATTCATGGCATTGTGATATCTGATCTGCAAATCCTCGTAGTTGCTGAGGAGCTGAGTGATGAGGACATCCCGGTCGTTATCAGACTTCCGGAACTGGGCATAGCAGGCCTTGAAAGCCTCAGGGTCGGCGAGGCCTTCCATGTTGAAGGAAGCGCGATGGCTGTGATGGGATGAATTATGGGATTGCAGGCCGGAGCAGATGGCCGCTGGTGGGAAGGAGGAATGGGGGAGAAGGAAGAGCGAGAGTGAGGTTGACCTTGGAGGCAGCGTGCTTGTTGATGTCGTCGTTTGTTCGGGGAGGCAGGTACAAGCCTGCGCTTGGGCACCTGAGTCCTGGGTAGGTAAGAGATAGGTGGGTAGCAGACACTGCAGGTATGTAGTCTATCTGTGTCGGTTGGAGGAGCTGCAAGCAGGGATGCCTGGGCACGAAGGCCAATGGGCAGGCAGATGGGGCCTGGCTGTGAAGTGAAGAAGGAAAGCGTGTGCATGCAAGGCGTGGCTGCCGTTTTGGACAACGCAGAGTTGCTGTCCCTGTTTGCAGCCCACCCTGACAGTGTGTTTTCCTTTTGAAGGCGACTGCGAGAAGAACCTTGGAGGGTCTCTGGTGGCAAACGCCGCTCTTTTGGAAGCTTGCGGGCTTGTCAACCCCCTTGTTGGATTTTGTCGCCTGCAGCTATCGGGCCTCAACCTCCAGAGCAGAATGACCTCTCTTGACTTGGTTTCAATGGGTTCAACTTGGAAGTGGGTTGAATGCGCACAGTCTGCTCCAGATATCGATTTAGAACTCAAGAGGTGGTTTTTCAAATCTGAGAGATGAATTTTCTTGAATGGTCTTTTGACAAGGATGCAGACAGTGCAAGCAGCGTGGCCTTTCTACTGTGGCACATGGACCAGAAGCTGGATGATGAAAGGGCAGAGGCAAAAAGAGCACCTGCTGGCTGGATACTTGTCTCGTGTGTGTAACAAGCCCAGGGCTAGTTTAGACGAAGGCGTTGGACGAGCTGCCACGCCGAGATGCTGTCGTCGCGGGCGGCTGCAGTAGGGCAGGACATATGCTTTCAGTTTCTCTGACCGACTAGCTGGGCCCAATTGGCAGTCGGTTTAGCAAGGGTTCGCCAACAGGCACGCCCAGGATCTTGACTATCGGGTTTTCAGATGTATTGGGGGAGTCGGTCTTCAAGATCTATCCCAAGCCAAGCCTAGTACCTAGGCCTCCCCACATCTGATCGAGAACTGTTCGCTCGTCGGGCAAGGTTGGCTACTAGGCAAGCCAGCATTTATTCGGGCCAGTATCTAGACTAAAGCTATTCTGAACAGTATCCGCAGATCTTGGCAGCTTTCTAGTCTACTTGTAACTGAGACCGCGTCTTTGCGATTGTCCGGCCGGACTGACTCAGGCCGAATGTCACCAATGTTAACGGCCTCGCAGGAGACGAGCCATCACTTCCGGAGCGGTCCGCCTAGACACACAGACGCTGTAGCAGTTGACTTGGGACTTGGTCTGAATTTCATGTCGGTGAGATGACTCTTGTCGGCTTCATGCAGCACCTGCCTCTGCAATTGGTCATGGCCTTGTAGCTGGCCATCGTCGTCCAAACGAAGAGCGACCGACCATGGGCACTTCGACTGGTTTGTCCCAGAGCCAGGCTCGTAGGAGGCCCAAGAACCCACGGATCAGATGTGCAACGGACTTGCCTGAGGGACTTCTTGAAATATGGGCAGTTGTTGTCATTTCCAAAGCCTGTGGGCAGGGGTTCTGAGGGGAGCCGGAGGAGGGCGGCTGTCGATTCACATCAGCCTCGCGTTGGGGCTGAATTCCATCTCACTCCAAGCGGCTTGGACAGACTAGACCTCGTAGTACATTTGTCACTCAGCTAACGTGATTTGCTGCCAAGCTTTGGAGGGGAGCATTAAGCACATGGTGGAGAATAGGAGACTCTTATCAACCTCCCTGCCTCGAGCAATGCGTGGAGGAGGGAGTGACCGAGTCGATCTGAGGGTTAGGGGACGGACGGCTGTTTTTGTGGAGACCGCCGGGGCTGGACTGGCCTCTGCACCCTCGCGCCTTTCCCCGCAACATTGGGACAGGGGACTCCCGTGGAGCCGCGGAGGGGAATGGCAGGCGATGGGAGAATGGCAGAGACGGATTGCCGAGGCACACCGGCTCAAGGACGGACCTTGGCCACGACACGACACGAACCGACACCACAACCGACCTGCGTCTTGCAATGCAGTCCACGACTAATCATCATCCACCCCTTCATCAACTCTTCTCGTCTCGCCCGCCACCCAGTTGATCCATCCTGATCTCTTCTGTCCCGTCACAAACAACAGACTTGCAGACCACGCACACAGACATCAACCATGGCTGTAGAACGACTCGGCTCCATCCTCAAGCACCTGACTCCCGGCAGCTCCCTTGCCTCGATGTGAGTCCCTCCTGCTGAATGGACCGGCCTGCGCATGCGTGAAGACCGAGCAGACGCTGACCTGGTTAATTACCCTGACAGCACCTCCAAGAATGCCGACGACATCGTCATCACCTTGGCCATCCGAACGCCGCTGGCCAAGGCGAAGAAGGGTGGCTTCAAGGACACCAGTCTCGAGTACATGGTCTACGCCCTGCTGAAGGAGGTCAAGGAGCGATCAGCCATAGATCCCGCACTGATCGAAGACATTTGCCTTGGTAACGTATGCGAGCCCCATCCTGGCCACAAGTGCCGCCCCAACAATGCTTCTTCTGGGCCGCCACTAAACGATCGTCGCCCTTCAGGTCTCGGACGCAAAAGCCGCCTACAAACTCCGCGCCGCCTCCCTCGCCGCCGGCATTCCCAATGTCTCCGGTGCCTCTTCCGTCAACCGCTTCTGCTCTTCTGGGCTCAAGGCTACCGCCGATATCGCCAATGCCATCTCTGCTGGCAACATTGAAATCGGCATCGCAATTGGTGCCGAGTCCATGACTATCGGCGGCGATGCACTCGACAAGCCCTTTGACGAGGCCGTCACCTCGGCGAGCCAGGAGGCAGCTGACACGATGCAACCCATGGGCTGGACGAGCGAGAACGTCAGTCGGGATTTCGGTATCACCAGGGAAGAGATGGATAGATACGCCGCCGAGAGTTTCCAACGCGCCGAGAAGGCCCAAAAGGAAGGTCTCTTCGACGACGAGATCGTGCCCATCAAGACCAAGCTCAAGGGACCTGACGGAGAGGTTAAGGAGGTCGTCCTGACCAGGGATGAGGGTATCAGACCCGGCACCACTGCCGAGACCCTGGGCAAGATTAGGGTTGCCTTCCCTCAATGGGGACCTACCACCACGGGTGGCAATGCCAGCCAGGTCACTGACGGAGGTAAGCCAATATGACACATGCCCCTCTGTATGGGATTCGTATGGCTTGGTCCACGTTCACTAACCACCAATCTCTTTCCCAGCCGCCGCCGTGCTCCTGATGAAGCGCTCCACAGCCATCAAGCTGGGCCAGCCCATCCTTGCCAAGTACGTTGGCTCGACCGTTGCTGGCCTGGCCCCCCGTATCATGGGCATCGGCCCCAGCATTGCTATCCCCAAGCTCCTGACCAAGTACAATCTGTCCCTGAGCGACTGCGACGTCATCGAGGTCAATGAGGCCTTTGCCTCCATGGCCGTCTACTGCCGTGACAAGCTCGGTCTGGACTGGGCTAAGATGAACCCTAAGGGCGGCGCGATTGCTTTGGGACATCCCCTCGGCGCTACTGGTACGAGGCAGATTGTCACAGGTCTTAGTGAGTGCCGCAGGACGGGCAAGAAGATCCTCTTGACGAGCATGTGTATTGGCACGGGAATGGGGATGGCAGGACTGTTTGTGAATGAGCAGTGAGATACGATTGACGAAGTATCGAAAATGTCATCTTTATCTTCTATATTTAATGCAACTGCTTGAACCATTTCTCGAGTATGGCTACATGCTCACCAAGTCCCCCTTCCTCACTCACCCTAATCTGGACGGGGCCAAATCCTGCTGCAGCGCAAAAGAATCCCAAACATTCTGTGTCAGACACTATGTAGTTGGGTGGCTTACTACATACATATCAAGCCTTCTTCATCGAGAACTTTTACTGGAAGAGCATTGAAGACTTGAACACTTCGCAGCCAGTTAGCAGGGGAGACTCTAAAAAAGACGGTTTATATGCGGCTTATGCGCCGTCATTTAGTCACCTCTAAGCCACAAACTAATAATTAACACGAGGACTTTATTTTGCTAGCTATTTTAGTATGAATTAGGAGGCCGAACCTTAGCTGAATGTTTGTTTACATAAAGGGGCAAAGTTCCCCTCCTTTAAATAGCTAATATATGAATTATCGTCCTGAATACTTACAGAGGCTGGTTTAATTGGGATTAGGTAAAGACACTGCAATTGCAGGGAAGTGTTTGGGAGTTTTGTGAGCTGCACAAGACTTCGATGCAATTGAGATGTATTTTTAGCCACCAATTGAGAGGTGATTTCTGAATACAAAGCCCAAATCTTGATGCTCAGGGGGCCACCATCTTGCGTATCTTTGTGTGTATACAGAACGTGGTGGTATAGGTGGTTGGATGTATTATTGGCAGCAACGAATTCAATAGATGCTAAATTTCGGTTTCTCTTCAATTCGTGCTAGAAACCCCTTAATAGACTTCGAAATTTCTAATTTTTTTTTCTTCCCTTTTTTTTGGAAACAACAACCAGGAGCAACGAGGTGGACGTCACGTCGGATCAAAGCAAGGTAATTGTTTTTTTTTCATCAGCATTTGCATTCATCAAGTCGTCTCTAAATAATATATAAGGATCGTTACACACAGCCTCCAGGGCCACTGCAGGTCGGAGGAATCTCTCATCATCAGCCCTTTGTTTTCCCAGCCTCTGCCCCAGGAGCTCGGCCGCAAGCCAAAATATTTACAAGTCCGATATGCTCCTGACCACCAATTAAACTCACCCCACACCCACGAGGAGTTTGCTAATGATTTAGGCCTGGAAGGCACGGGCCTTCTTCATCTTCTTGCGGTACTCCAGAGCCCTCTTGCGGGCAGCGGGGGTCTGAGTGAATGCGACGGCACCGCCGAAGGGGCCAGCGGGCGTGTTGTTGCGCAGGCGCATGACGCAGACGTTGGTGGCGGAGCCGACGGTGGCGTCGCAGGTGGTACCGGCGGGCATCTGCACCTTGACGGGGAAGTCGGAGGTGGTGGTGGCCGAGATACCGGCGACGAGGCCGGGCACGTCCTGGGTGACCTGGGCCTCCTGGAAGGCGGCCATGTCGGTGCCGCCCGAGGTGCCGTCAACCATAGCCTCGAGGGGACCGGCGCCGTCCTGGTTGATCTGGCGGAAGGTCACGTCGACGGTGCCGTCCTCGTTGGCGGTGGGCATGCCCTGGCTGGATCCGGCGCCGGCGAGGGCCTTGACGTTGGCCTCTGGGGGGCCGGTGCTCTTGGTGCCCTTGGCGTTGGCACCGCCGCCGCCGCCGCCGAGGAGGCCAGCGAGGAGCTGGCGGACCCTGTTGTTGCCCTTGGCGGCGGCCGGGGCGTTGCTCAGGTCATCCTCCTGGCCGACACCCGAGTTGGCACCGTTGGTCGGGGCCTGGGCGACGTCCATATCTCCCATGAAGACCTTGATCATCATGGCCGGGTCGACGGGGCCGTTGCCCTGGGTCTTACCCAAGGGACCGACGGCGCCCGAGCTGATCTCCCGGTCGCGGATGATGGCGGTGTCGGCTTGCGAGCCGCAGCCGTTGGAGGAGCAGTCACGGGGTGTGCCATCAGCGACTAATTTTCCCACCGACGTTAGCCACTATCCTCATGTATCGATACAGGGATCATGAGAGCAACGACTGAAAAACTTACCAGTCAGGCCGGGCATCTCAACACCGTTGGCACCGGTGACCTTGGTCACGACACCGTGGGCCGAGACGGAGGCGGCCAGGCAGGCTACAGCAACTGAGGTGGAGGAACGCATCTTGGATGTTTGGAGGGAGGTAGTAGTGACTGTGTCAAACAGGTCAAGGTTTGTTGTTGTTCAAGTTGGATTAATAAGTCGAAGTGCCTCCCGGGCTACGAATTGTCGAATGAAAGTATTGAAAGACGGGCTTGATGATCCGGGCTCGAAGAGGAGGATTAGGATACTGGTGATGAAGCTGATGATGATGAGAGACTATTTCCGACTGGTGGTTGGGAGGAATCTGTCGGATTGTTATATACAACTCTGGGAATCCAAGACATCACAGTCTGGTCGTCCTTTTTCTCCTTCGGACGCATCTCATCATCCCTTGTCGCGGCGAGGCTTGACTCGGAAGTTCGTGTTTCCTCCATCTCCAGAAACCTCATCTGAACAAGTGCGAACAGTGAGCCGTTTCAGCAGCTCTGCGATGTGTGTTTTGCCCGGCGACGGCGGCGTCTGCGATGTCCTGCGCTACGTGCGTCGAGGGCTCTCAGCCTCACTGGAGAGCCAAGAGCCTCCTGCCGGAGCGAATCGCAAGCCAGCAAACAATTTGAGAGGCTCCTGTGGCTGCAGATCACGGCCCGTGTCGACCAGGAACAAGGAGGTATCAGCCGCCCCCCGTCAGTGCCGTCAACCATGTGGTGACTCTGGTGATGTTCCCGGGACGGCCCAGGGGCCAGGGGCTCCATGCGCGGTGCCGAGAGACTTGGCAGGTCGCGGGTTGGCCCTTGGCGTTGCACCAAATTGTGGGCTCGGTCGCCCTGCGCCTATAAAGACACGCGACGCCGCCCAGTGAAGCACTTCCAAGACTTTCCAAGAAGTCCCAAGACTCTTGGCCGCGCTGCACAGCAACAAAGCAAGCTTCATCTCGGCACTCGGAAATCCACACACAGCCCACAGCCCCGTCACCGGTTGCAAATCCGGAGCTGCACGCGAGCCAGCACCGCTGCCCTGGCCCTCCATCCCGAGTGATTGGCGCTGGGATTCGGTCAGTGGTCTTTGGAATAATCGCCGGTATCAAGGGGCCGCAGGGTGCCCACAGCCTGCGATTTGTTTAGCGGCCAGGTCGTATCCAGAGAAGCGATTGGCGAAATCCTGTTGCGTAGATCACGGAACCAAACGTTTGGGAGATCTTTGTGGATCGACTTATGATTGCCATGATTGCCATGAACGACCTCCATGATCTCCCGCCCAGCAAACGACCCTTCCTAATCCGTGCCTCCCTTGCGGGCTGCCTTATGCTTCCTCATGGTCACGTGGATACCGCGAATGTCATATCTGGGTCCATCGTCGAGAACTACTCAGCAGACTGTCTCCAAGCGCCAGGTCATGCCGGAGAACCAGTGCTGCCACTGTCGGACGGGAGCCATCTTAGATCCAGCGCCAGATTTGCGGGTGCGCCTGACTACCACCTCAGCGTAAAGAATCCTCCTCTTCGGACGAAGTCTAAGTATATTCGGAAGGCCCCAGCTCCGCATGAACTTCGAACAAATATCAGATCAGAGGATGTCCAGATGGCGTCTGCACGCACAACTTGAGACCAACTGCTTCAGCGGGCCCGAGGAACTCTATCCCAGCCGACCCGTTGTCAGGCTAGGCGCACTGGAGGAGGGCGGTGAGCGCATGTGAGAGCCGGCCCTGGAGGGAAAGGGGAAAGTTTCAAAAACTCCAATTCTGAGGGTCGAAAGTTTCAAGAGGTGAGGACATTTCGAATTCGTATTGTTCTTTTCGCGGCCCAAGCTCGTTTGGGAAGCCCCTGTGCACAATGTGGCTTCCCATGACGCTGTGGCGATGGATCAATTCTGGGGCTGTTGCAAACATTGTTGCACTGCGGCACAAAGGGACACGAACCGCCGTGCTCACCCTATTACGGGCACTTATGCAGATCTCTCTCGGCTCGACTGCGGATTTGCACAGGGAACAAACGTGTGCATGAATCCTCTGATGGTTCCTTGGACGGAACGATGACCAGACACCAAGGCCTGAGCAATACTGCAATGGTTTCGAGACATGACTGACCTCAGCCACCCACCAATGCCAGCCCGCGATCGATGAAACCGCATTTCTGTGCAACAGGAACCCCGGGTCGCCGTGGCCGTGGAGGTGTTTGATACTGTCTCCTGAGCTTCCATGTTGTCGGATCACGAACTACTAGTATCATGCCTACCCGTCGAACTGCAACCGTGATGGCATCCAGGGCACCGCTCGCTTGGGC
The DNA here is from genome assembly GCF_014595645.1 of Diaporthe citri. Lineage (NCBI taxonomy): Eukaryota > Fungi > Ascomycota > Sordariomycetes > Diaporthales > Diaporthaceae > Diaporthe > Diaporthe citri. The sequence goes on from NW_025064867.1 coordinate 101,554, forward strand.
GGCTTGAGAACCATCGCATGGTCTGAATTTAATCTTGGGGGCCCTGAGAACCACTTCGTGCCAGGAACAGCTGTACCCGGTTCCGGCAAGCCGAATGAACGCCCGCATCTGAGAGTCATGGTCCGAGGCATTGTCCTGGATAGTTTCTACGTTTTCACATTTGTCAACCTCGTCTTGCACTTGCGGTTCAGACTGCGAGGGCTTCGCGGCCGACCTCAGGCCATGCAATCCAGTCTCAGTACGGTCACCGGGCCCTCGAGTCTTGCTCTCCAACTCAATCCAACTGAAGACCTTCAATTTCAACCAGAGAAATGGTTGCCCGCGACAACTTTGTCGAAAGAAAGGATTGCCCCCCCCCCTTGCCCCCTGAAAGAAGCCACTAGTTAGGTCTTCGCTAGAACACGATGGAATTCTTAGAAGAATGGATTAGGGGAAGACAAGACTTTTGAAACCTGACCTGTTGCTACAAGAACTTCCAAAGCACTTAGATGCGGCAAGGTCACTGGGGCAATCTTGGCCGCCCCTTTTCGTGTTGTATTCTCGGCATGCCCCCTCCTACATATTTTTCCTCCTGGGAATCGCTCTGGTACGAGACCAAGGGCAAACGGCTTCGGTGCCGTAATGCCTTATGTTGAGCTACCAGATTGAACCATCCTACTTCTTGAAAGAGAACGAAGCCAGTTCCTCGGACCGACCACCTGTGGACGCTGAGGGGTCATTGTATTGCCCTCAGCCGCCATTTACAGCAGCCAGAAGAAATATCACCACGTCCACTTCAAAGACTATCAAGAGAATCGAGCTTACAGCTAAAGACACCCCCCTCCTTCTCTCAGGTGGAGGAGGGTCTGACCTTGGCGCATCGACGCTGCTTCTACCGGTCAGCCTTTTGGTGTCTCATCTGGGCCTCTCGGTGAAGTTTCGGGTAATAAAAATGCTAATATTCGCAGAAATCAATGTAACTTCCCGAATTGAAAGGAACGATAGCACGACTCGGAACACGTACATATCCCTCTTTCTGCTCGAGACGGCAAGCTGATCGACATCATCGTAAGCTTGTCACCGTATACAGCCCGACGCGTCTTTCCTGAGACAAAATCAAGCCGAGGATCCCAACGTCTCGTTTTCACACAAGAAAAGTTATTTTTGGGGTCGTGTCCGAATTGTGTAGAGCCTGGTGCTTGGGCCGGAGGCTATACGGGCGAGACCGCCTTCATTCGGGAACACACGGGGTCTCTGCTTTGTGGCTGCCGGAGACTTTCACGGTCCGTACTACTGTCCCGACTGTCTGGACCTCATGTTTCTTTGTCTCTACAAAAGAAAAGTGCGGTACAGCAAGAGGCATGAAAGCAAAGACTGGGCTCTAGCCTAAACCTAGGGCAGCCCACTTCATCATATCTTTCGGTTCATAAATGAGACTTGTCTGCTCAAATCGCGATTTATTCATCCTTTGCCATCACTTGCATTTTCAACCATAACGACGCATTCGAAACATACTAGAAAACTGTGCTAAACTATCTCTGTCAAGTTTAAACTCTCCGCCAGAATCCCAACTCACAATGCGTGGAATTACAGCCCTTGCAATCGTCACTTGCCTCTTGTTCTCAGCTGTGGACGCCCTCCCCGCACATCCGACCGATTTGGTCGTGACGCGTGCCGATGGTTCTTCTCATGGAAACTTAGTCCAACTCGGAGGATTTTCTAACGACGGGACCAAATCGACAGCACCCGTCGGTGGCTCTGGAGAAGCCGGCAACGCCAAGATGGGTGCCAAATCTACCCGGTAGTGTGAAAGTGGCAACGATCCGGCCAATTGAGCACTCGGACGTGTAGAAGTGGTTTTACCATGACATCTGCTGGAAATTCAAAAGTCGCTATGAGCTCCCTTTCTTTTCTTCGCCTTTCTCTTTTCTTTCGGAAACAGGAGCTGTGCGGCATACTTGGGGGCTCCGATTAGCGTTTATTCTGGCAATGCAAACTCGCAATTTATCGAGACAACATAAAATGTTTTGGACAATCATATAGCACAACCAAATCCTGCAAAGGAAATGAGGTTTGTGAAAGTAAAGCTTACTCGGACTCATTTCCTCATTCATGTGATTGTTAGATTTCCTCTGCAAGTGCCGATGTGCGTGAGACGACTTGGCAATGCACATACACAGTTCCACAGAGCATCCGAGTTTCAGAGATCCAGCAAGGCATACCGGGCGTTCAACAGGGCGCATATGTTCCATTGTACTCAAAAATGTATCATTTTTTGTTTATGGATGTTAGATGGCTCCACGTATCGCATGAACAAAATCATAGACCGTGCAATCTGTGCTTCACTAGAATTTTAAAGTACGTAAATCCAATGCGTGTGCGATTATAGTAGGTGAGAAGACATTGGCGATAGTTTTGGAACGAGACCGTTTTTTTGAGGTCCCCGGCAGCCCCTGAGTGTCCGTGCCTGCGGGTGTCCTCACCTCAGTGTCCAATATCCCCCTCGCCCTTTCCTTTCTTATTTCCATTTAACTTTATGGCTGTAGACTTACATCACTATCAACCTCATCTTTACCCTTTACATGAGGAATATGTTTTTGTTGCGGCTGCATCCAGGCCTATGGACTCTTTTATACGCTCATTTAATATGTACTAGGAATTTCACGCCTCGACTAAGGCAGGCGACATTATTTGGTACACACAAGAGAATTGGCCTTCGGTTATATGTGGATGATTTCTAAAAGCTTAGCGTGTGCTATGGTCAAATCGAATAAGAAGCTTCAATAGCTCTCGCACGGTATTCCACAGGCTGCGTATTATTAATAGAAAGTTCAATTATATGATGCCTGAATACTGATCTCTGGAGAAGTACATGTCTCAGGCGAGTGTTAATACGGACAGTATTCGCAGACTCTGGAAATGCTATTCGCGCAGTCCTTGAACAAACTTAGAAATTCTGCCACAGCTTCTTCCACCACGGACGATTATCTGACAATACGCCCTCTTCAAGCTCTTCAACCTCCTCCAAGTCTCGTCTCCTTCCAGACTGCAGGTCAATCTCATGCGCTTTCCAGAACTTAGTCTTGTAAAAGAACTTGTAGGCAAAGACGATGATAAGGAACAGCGGCAGAAGAATATAGGCGTCCACAAACCCCCCGGCATTGAAAGGGCTCAAATTCGTCCACCCCTGGACAAGTGCTAAGAAGATGTTGGCCCCAAGACCGAAGTAGGCATTCCAGGGATACCAGAGGGACTGGAACGGCAAATCCAACTCTGAGTACCCCTGGACCTCCCACGCGTTGCGGAATTTAATGTGAATATAACTGATGCTTCCCCAAACCAGGAACGTGGACACTCCCGACAGGTTCACGATGTAGCTGTACGCCGCTCCCGCTCCGGTGGAAACGTTCATCATGCTTAAGGCACCGCATGCGTTCGTGAAAACAATGGCTGGGATTGGGACGCCTCTTTTGTCGGTCCAGCCCAAGATGCGTGGAGCTTTCCCATCCTGGCCCATGAAGAGCAGCGTGCGGCTGCCGATGTAAATAGAGCTGTTGACCGCCGAGAGACAAGTGATGAGGATGAAGGCGTTAATCAGATGAACACCTCCTTCCCAACCCGCATTTTGGAGGGCGACCGTCATTGGGCTCTGAAATGCCTTACTTTTAGCTGACACGAGCCCTTCCGCATTTGACGGACATGTCAAGCCGAAAAAGAAAGCCGATCCCATGTATACAAAGACAATTCGCCAGAAGACCTGTCTGATAGCCAAGGGCACCGCGACTCGTGGGTTCTTGGTCTCGGTGGCAGCAACAGCGACAGATTCGCAACCTGCGTAGAACGTGGAACAGAAAACGAAAACTGTCGCAACGCCGCGAAATCCGCTAGCAAAGGCGCCTGGGTCATGCCAGTATTTGAAGCCTATGCCGGGCACTCCCTGGATACCGCCCGATGCATATATGATGGAGAACAAGAAGTAGGCGACAAGGCCACCGAGCTTGATGAGCGCAAGCCAGAACTCAGCTTCGCCGAAGGTCTCAATGCCGAGGAGTTGGAAGCCGAGGAATGCAAACTACAATGTGTGAGCAAGTCAGTGAAAAGAAGGCGGCCGAGAGCGGAAGGAAGTGGAAGTCCCTGCTTGAAACCTACCCATAGTAAAAGAAAATATCCCCACAACGGCACTTTGTCACTCCAGAACACCAAGATGCTGGATATGGCGTTGTATTCGTTCGCCAGCACTGCAAACCCTATTTGACCATGCTATGTTAGCCCCGACTCAACCAGCAGGCGCGAGGGATCATAGAAAAGACGCAGGATCGCTCGCTCCCAGGAAACTTCTGTCGAGTTTGTCTCATTTCTCCTACAGGAATCAAAAGTGAAGCCGCATGAAGACAAAGCTGCTTACAGATGATGAAATAATTCCAGCCCACTGCAACACCAAAGGCCTTGTCCACGAAACGATCTGCCAGGCCTGTAAAAGCCCCTCCGGATGGATATAGTGTTGTGAGCTCGCCTAGGCTCTGCATGATAGAGAAGGCCAGGATACCGATAGTGCCGAATCCGATCAGCAGTGCGGCTGGCCCGCCACTTGACAACGCTCCTCCCGAACCAACGAGCAGGCCGGGGCCAATGATGCCAGCCAGCGCCATCATCGACAGATGCCGGGTCTTCAGCCCTCGTTTTACGCCACTGTGAGGGTCGATCGTCCGGAAATCGCCCGTGGCCTCGTCGGTCGACAACTCTGACGTGTCGGCTCCATGGTGACGGGTCGGCTCGACGGCACTGGCCTCGAGGTAGTCCTTGTCGGGGGCGCGATAGCCGGACATGTTCACGGCCGGTGGCTTTTGATGCGCCCCTGCGGCTTTTGCCGAGCACCCTGCGTCCTTGTCCTTATCGTTATGGGGCAGGCGTCCACGACGTGGAGAGCGGGCGAGGCGTGACGGAGTGTGGCGCGATACGAGAGAAATACTGGATGTGCGTCAGTTTTCACATTTTATGTACGGTTCACATTAGACCTCAGCACCTTGTCGGCGATCCTCCGGTTGAGCCAATGAAGACTGCCTCCGATTCATTGGTACAGCTGGAAGTGATGAATGCTTTACCTAATGGCGACCAGAAGCTGAGAAATTTGGTAGCAGAAAATGACGGCAGCAAAATGCAGAATTCGTGCCCGCGATGGCGTTATCGCGCCAAGCCTTAGTGCCAAGGATCTCGACTTCCAGATGGCTGCAACATGCACGATAACCCGCCCCGACAGAGTTGGGTAGACATGGCTTGAAATGTTGAACGCTCCAATTTACCACAGAAACGAAACATTCATGTCTCCATTATGTGCATTCCGCGTCATCTAGACAACACTAGAAAGACTATTTAATGCATCAAGTCGTCCCAGTGGCTTTTTACAGCGTATCAAGGTACACACAGAGCCATCGAATGTCCGACTTTATGCCATGGATATATATACCAAAAGTCACTGGCACGACACGTACACACAATTATATATCTATGGGCAACGCTGTTTGTTGTTACTAGATGGTAAACCCCACTGCTAGGAACTTTTAGCATAGTACTAGACATTGAAAACTCAGCGCCTGAACGAATAAAAACAGCAGAAGCCAGTAATCTTAGATCACGCAGAAATTATTCTTGTGAACGTAATAATTATCTGGCTACCGGACAATTTCTTTAAGTACTTGAAGCTTGTGGCGTAATTTTGTTTCTGTGGAGGCTATCCTAGTTTGACAACTGCCCCGATCATGTCGTCAAGTGCATTGTCTCAAACCCAATGACCTCGTATTCTCCTGTCTCAGTGTTAAGTGTCAGGTTGGTGTGTACCGTCTCCCCGCCTCGCAGAAACCCGGCCTCGACAGTCCCGCCCGCCACGGGCCTCGTCAGACGGTTCGACCCGGCTTCCTTGGTAAAATTAGCAAGAGACAAATCCCATGAGTTGCGAGTGGCAACGCTGGGACTTCCAAAGTACTGCGCGGTCGCTCGCTCAGGGGTGAGAGACAGGATGAAATAACCACGATAGTAACCATCCTGCCACTGTAAGGACTCATTTTCCTCAACCACGACCTGCGCGTCGGCCTGGGTGTCGAGAATCAGTCCGCGATTGCCGGTAGAGCTAACGGCTGTCCCGGCGAACTCAACCCCGATCGCGCCGTCGCCATCGGCTGCATTGTACGGTTTGGTCTCAAGCCAAGCAAGATCCGATACCCAGTTCTGGTGGCTGTCTCCAGCGAGGAAGATGGTGTTGGATATGGAGTTGTCGTATAGGTGTCTGAGTGTGCGATTACGATTTGCAACATAACCTTCCCAGTTGTCACCATCCGGCTCGTTGTTTTCGAGGATACGGGAGAAGACAATCTGGTTGGCGACGACCCGATACGTTGCACCTCGCTTGTTTGAGTTGGTCAGTTGGTTATAAAACCAATTCTCCTGGTGGGAGCCCATGAGGCTTCTTGAAGCATCATTCCGAAGCAGCTGGATGTACTCTGAATTCCAGCCCAGATCCGTGGTTGACCGGTCGTAGTTGCGAGTATCGATGACAATGAGGTCCAGCAAGTTGCCCATTTGGAAAGACCGCCAGATACGTAGATTGTTGTCGAGATCAACCTGTGCCACCATGAGCAAATGAGAAACAAGGAGCAAGACTGACGAATTGGCATCCACTCAAAATAGGCCCGCACCGTGTTCATCCTCCGCTGGTCAACTGAGATGGAGGGACCATGATTGCGAAAAGACTCTTCGGTGTTGTTGAGTGCGCTGAACCCGTCCCTGTAGCCATTGTTTGCGACCTCGTGGTCATCCCAAGTCGTAATCCATGCGTGGTTCTGAGCCAAAAGTTGCAGATCGGGATCACTTCTGTATTGTCCATGTCTCGTCCTGTAGTCGAACAAGCTAAACAGCAAGCGTGGGGGTTGATGCCCACGGCTACCACCAGCAGCTCCTTCGTAAATGTAATCACCGACGTGTACCTAGCAATCATCAGCGTCAGTCGTAACATAGAAGACAGAAATCGAGACTCACCACATAATCCTGGCCATCTTTCCTAGCGGCGTTGCCATATGCATTGAAATATCCATTGGCTAAGAGTGTGCCATGTCAAAATATGTATCATGCTTGGAGCTCAGATGGAGACTGACGATAGTTAGAACAAGAGAATACAGCCAGCTTGACTTCGTCGACATCTGCATCGCTAGCTGGTGATGTCTTGGTCCGCCCAATAGGGCTCGAATTGTCCGAGTCACAGACAGTAAACTGGTAATCCGCCTGCCTCGACCTGTCCGCGCAACTCGTAAGCATTTAAGATTACATGACATTATTTCTGGCTTCTTCACAACCGCTTACCTTCACGGTAAAATCAATATCACTCGTAGTATAAGCCGTGCCGCTGGACTCAGCAGGCCCAGCATAGGTTCCGTTGCTGTGAGTACCATTTTCGTATGTTTGGCGCCAGACTGCCCACTCAACACAGATTGGATTCGCATCTGCCTCAATGTACGTCTCCGTATCGTGGTTGTAAACTGGCACTGTCCCCTCAACCGTCACATTGCTTTGGTCGGACTCCGTGGATGGAGCGATTCTCGTCCAGAGAATCACACTGTCAGGGTATGGGTCCCCGGATGAGATACCATGAGTAAAGCTGAGCTCAGACGAACCATAGGCAATGTTGCCACGCTTCAGGCTTCGCCGAGAGATATGGTCGACATGAATGGCAAAATTGACATGTTCACCAAGACGTGATGGACTGTGGTAATTGAGATTGCCGGCGAATGAGGCGGTGGCATGGCGCAAAATGGACACACCAGCAGTTAGGAAAACGAGTGAGCGCATAGTGACAGGCGAGGGATACAGACACGTTGACAGCGAATTCCGATTCTCCTGAGACTTACACTTGTTTTTAAGTAGAGAAAGGCGTAGTACCAGGGCAATTGGATCACTTTATACTCGATCCTTGATATCTGATCGACTTCCTAGATAACGGCTGCTCCTGTACATGCCCTGCTTTCCCCATCTCTTCACGCCACTTTCTGGGAGCTGAAGTTGGCTATGCCCAGAGTAGAAGGCATTATGAGCCACACAAGGGATTAGAATTTATACCCAGCCAATACTGCGACGTTATGCCGCACGAGCAATACCCAAGGCCGAGACCCCAGATGCTGTGCCACACATGCTCGTCCCAACTTTAGACTCCATAGGGAACGTGATGTTCTACAATGCTGCCATTGGACGGTCCGCACATCTCGCTTACTTTCAATCGCCGTGTCATAGGCTTAAGCTGCCCGCCAAGGGCGATGGCGTCGCCTTGGCACTGTGAGCTCATTACGAAGTACGGTGCCTTCAGTTAAAGCCCAGTAAAAGCCCAGTAGAGAAACAACCACTGGAAAAACCGACTTGATAGTGAAAATTTATATGTCACTATACGGAGTCCACACAGACGCCTGGGGCTGACATATTATATGTGTTGGTAGGTCTCTCGTACGTATAATAGTCATATGGGAAGCAATCATGTATTAGTATTGTTCTATCTAAGTTTTGAAAGGCTATATGCCTTAAAGGGGATAACTAAAGTAGCCTTTTAAGTATAAAGGTTATACTTATTAATACTTATAATTTTTCTTTTTTTTTAATAAGTATATATAATTCTTATTATAATTAACTTAAAATTATAATTTATTATATATTAAGTATATATAATTTTTATTATAAAAGAATATTATTAAAAAAGCTTAAAATTATAACTTATAAGTTTTAAAATAAATCTTAGCAATTTTTATTATTATATTATCCCTTAAATTTATAACCTTTATTATTATATTATCCCTTAAATATTATATTTATTATCCTTAATACTTAGCTTTTAAGATTACTTTTTTATAAAAATTATTAACTTTTATATAAAAACCTTAATTTTAAATTTCTTCTTTATAAAGAAAATTAATGCTTATAAAGTTAATATTAAACCCTTTAATTTATATTTATTTTTATTATATATTTTTATAATATAAATATTATTATCTTTATTCTTATTTTTATTATTAAAATATATTTAATATTACTTTAAATTAATTTTCTTTAATTACTTTTTATTTTTTTAAAATTAAGCATTATAAATAACTTAATTATTTATTAACTTTTTTTCTTACTTTTTATTATTCTTTTTAATTTTCTTAATAATTATTTTTTACTTAAATTATTTAAATAATAATATATATTTCTTAATAAATTTCTTTATATATAAGCTTTATATATATTTATTAATAATTTAATATAAAAAATTTTAAACTTAAATTAATATTGTGGGAATAATGGGTGTTGTTTGTATGGAGGACTGTTTAAGACTAGGCAGCTTTAACCCGTTAGGATGCCCGGCAGGCAGCAGCCTTAGCGCTGCATATAAAATAGCTAGCATAATTAAGCCTTTTACCTTCCTTCCTTTTATAATTAATAATAATTAACTATTATATTAACTAAATGTTGTATTATAATATATAACTTAGCTAATATTAATTAATAATTATAAGGGTGATTATAAATTAATAAGGTTTAAAGAGATAACCTTTTAATTATGCTAATTAGCATTATTAATATTATAAATTTATATAGCGTAGTTTATAATAATAATAATACTTAATATATAAAAAGGTAGTTATTATAGTAAGAAATTATAGTAAACTCCCCTATTCTTAATATATATGCATTTATTATACCTTAAATAACCTTAATAATAACTTTTAAATTTAATGGCTATAATTGGAAGAATTAAATTAATATTTATTTTTATTAATAATATATTTACTTATATTTTATTATATAAATAAATATAAAGAAAGGAATTAATTTACCTTTTAACGGCTAAATTATAAAAGTAACCCTTAATTTTTTTATTTTCCCTTAATATTACTTATTTTCCCTTTTTATTATTCTCTTTCCTAAATTAAACATATCCTTATTATTACTTTATTAAAATAATAAAATAGTAAATATAATAAGTAATATTGCTAGCTAAAATGGTTTATTAATATTAATTATAATGGATTATATTTTTATACTTAAAAGCATTATTAAAATACTTAATCCCTTAATATAAATAAATTCCTTAAAATCTTTTAGCAATAAATAATACTTAAATACCTATATTTAGGATTAAATTTAAGCTATGGCATATATATTAAGTAATAAGATATATAAGGCGTTTATTAAGGACTTTTATGGCTAAATTAAGCTAATGTTTATATAAGTTAATAAAAACTTGCTATGCATTATTAAGAAGACTTTTTAAATTAAGGGTATTTATATTTAAAAAGTAAATACTTTAAGGAAACTTATATATATCCTTAAAGCACTAAATTATTTTAAATAGTTAGTAAATTAAAAGTAAAAATACTATATTATATTTAAGATTAATTAAATTTAAAACTATAATTTAAATATTTATATTATCCTTAATTTTAATTATGCCCTAATAAAAGATAAGGAATTACTTATTAATAATAATTCTCTTAATTTTAAATTACTTAAATTACTTAGCTTATTTAATAATAATGATAAAAGCAATGGTAGCCCTTTAAAACCTCTTAATTTATTAAGAGAAAGCAGCAACCTTTCTTTAGCTAATAATTTTTATATAATATATAATTATTACGCCCTTTTGCCTTTAATAAAAATAAAGAACTTCTTACTTAACTTAAATATAATAGCTAACTTAAGTAAATATTATTATAAAGATAAAATGTTTATTAAAGAATTATATAATATTCTTAATAATAAAATCCTTCTTTTTTATAAGATTTATGGTAATTTATAAATTTAGCCTTAATAATTTAAAGTAGCTTTTTTATATATGCTTAAGGGATTAGCAAAGATATATTATATTTAAGTTATTAATTAAAAGAACTTATTTACTTAAATATATAAGAAATTTAAGAATTATTTTAATATAAATAATAATTACTATAATTATTTTATAAATTAAAATACTTTAACTTTCTTTACTTTTTAATAAAGGAACTTAAATAAAAGTTATATAAATATTTTTTAAATACTTATTAATAAGATATAGCTTTGCTATAAAGCACTTAGGTATATTATTTATAAAGATAGCTCTTTATAAGATATGATTTTGCAAGCAGTATAGGGCATTCTTAAATTTTATTATATTATCTTAATAGCATTAATAAATATTAAATAACTTTACTTTATTTTATAATAATATATTAAGGCATTAAAGGCTTAAAACTTTATATTATAATATATAATTATAAAAGATAATTAATAAGCTTATAAATAAAGTTATATTAATAATTATAATAATTAAGATAATAATGATTTAATTATTATAGGCATTAAAGAATAATATTATTTTAATAGGCGGTATAATAATAATAATTAATGCTTAAGGTATTCTTAACTTCTTTTTAAGAGTAATGGCTTTTAATTTAATTTTTGCCTAAGCCAGCCTTATTAATTTAAAAACGGCAATTATAATAAAGAACTTTATAAAGGTAGTTATAATGATAAATATTAGCTTAATAAAGGCAATAATAGCGATATATAATGTAAAAAGAAGAAGTATTTTATATGCTATAAAGAGAAATATTAGTTAATAAATTACTTACTTAAAGATTAATAATATATTAAAGCTATATATATTTATATATATAAAGATATTAAATAATAAGTTAATAATAATAAGTTTAATATATTTTTTATTAGCTTTAAAGATCTTAACTTTAAAGCTGCTGGCATTATAATAACTTTAGTTATTAATAATGGTAAAAAGGGGCGTACTTATTATATCTTTTTAATAAATTAAGCCTTCCTTTATAACTTTTTTAATAGCATAAATGGCTTTAATATTTACATTAACTTTAAAGATTGCTTAATAATAAAGATATTTATTATTTAAAATTAATACTTTTATTAGCAATATTATGGCATTATGCTAAATATAAATATAATAATATTTTTAATAATTAAATATAAGCAATTTTAAACTTTGCAATATTAAGTATTTTCTATATACTTAAATGTTATATAAGCTAGCAAAGCATAAGTATAATTTAACTTAAGCTTACTTATTAAATTACTTAATATAATATAAGTTAATACTTTAACAGGGCTATTAATATTTTATATTATAAATAAGCTTACTTCCTTTTTTTTTTATATTTAAAATATAAATAAAAACTTTCTTTTCCTTTAAAATATTATTAATAAAGTAATTTAATAAAAAGATAATTACTTAAAGAAAACCTTTTTAATTACCTAAAAGTAAAAATACCTATAGATTTTCCTTAATATAGGAAATAATAGTATGCTAGTAATATTCTTAATAAAAATAAAGCTTTAGCAACTTTATTATAGGTTTAAATACTTTTTAATTAATTGTTTTTCGCGCCTCCTTATTAATGCTAATTATAGCAATATTAATTCTTTTATCTTAAAAGCAATTTTTAAGTTTTATTATTATTATTAACTTTATTTTACGGCATTATAACGTTTTAAATTTAACTTTTAAAATAATATTAACTTTAATTATAAGATTATTATAAATATTATATATTTACTTGCTTTATTTATTTTATAAGTTATTAATTTAGCAACTTCTTTTTAAGCTGGATATTTTTTAATTTCTCTTTTTATAAAGGATATATAAAAGGCTATTTAGCAATGTTAAATAAATACCTATTTAGGACTTCTTAATTATATTATTTATAATGCTAAAATTAACTTTACCTTAGCAGAATTCCAAAGCATTATATAAATTATAGGCATTATTTATAAGTAAGTATTAATAAAGATATATTAATTTATTAATAAGGTTAAGAAGTATTATGCTTTGCTTTAATAAGCTTTTAATATTCTTTATGCTAAATTTTTAAGGATTTATATTAAGGAAGTTATTTTATAAATAGCTATTAAGGCAGTAAATAATATAGTTGGCCTTAATGGCATTATTTTAATACTTTTTATTTTTAGCGTATATTTAAGATTTATAAAAGACTTTATATTAACTTCCTTAACTTTTAAGAAAGCAATAGCTATTTAAAAAGCTATGAGAAAGCTATATAAGGTTTATGCTAAATAATAAATTAATATAGCTTTAAATATTTATAATAGCTTAAATATTATAAAAGTGTTAAGTTTTTTACTATAAAGTAATATATAAATATAGTGAGAGAAGCATAATTAGTAAGGATTATATAAGTTGCTTAGCATTAATAAACATAATCTTATATTAAACCTTTTAAATAGCCTAATAATCTTTTAATTAATATTAATTTAGCTATATTATTAAGATAAAAATAATGAAAATAATATTTAGCTGGTTTTTAATTTAAATAATGCTCTTAATAAGTTTATTTAATTTAAACTAAATCCAGTCCTAGTAATATTAAAATTATTATAACCTTAATAATATAAATAGCTTAAGGGATTAAAGAATAAGCTAAAAAAGATATATCTTACTTAGTAAGAGGTTAAGAATTATAATTTTTTTTTAAAACTTTAATATAATAATATAATTAATACCTTAAGTAACTTGTTTAAGGAGTTTAATTATAAAGAGATTATAAAATTAATTGATAATGGTATTTTTTACTTTAAATGCTTTAATCTTAAGATGCATAAAGGTATTTAATTCTTTAAGTTATGCATTGTTTATAAAATTAAGGGTAAGATTAAGAAGCTATATAAGAAATTATAGCTTATTATTGCTAAATATAATAATAAGGATAAGTATAATATTTTTATATAGTTTTTAATTATTTAAAGAGCTAATTAAAGGTTTTTAATTGCTTTAGCTTTATTTCTTTTAATATAAAGCTTTTAATTAAAGCTTTAAAATATTACTTAGGTATATTTTTAATTAAAGTTTAAGCTTAAGTAATTTATTTTATATTACTTACCCCTTAAGATTTAAAATAAATACTTTTTTAAAATTATTATATAAGTTATTAAATTACTTTATGGCATTGCTAAATTTAATATATATTAATAAGTAATTTATTATAAGTTTTATTATAATAATTTAAATATAATTATCTTAATATATAATTTATGCTTTTTAATTATAAACTAAGGAAAAGATATTTTTGCTATTATTGCTATATAAATTAATAATACTTTATCCCTTAATATTTTAGCATTTTTAAAGTTAAAAGAATAAAAAATTAAAAAGGTAAATATTTAATATAAGTTAAAAGAGATATTTACTTTTAATAAGTTACTTATTTTTAATAATATAATTATAAATATCTTTAATAAAAATACTTTATATTTTTATTAAAAGGGCTAAAGTAAAAAGATTATATTTATTAATAATAAAGTTAATAATTATGTTTAATAATATATAAAGTAATATATATAAGGAGTATATTTTGCTTTTATTTATTAACTTAAGGTAGCGTTTAACTTATTAATAGTAGTTTAAATTTAGAAATCTTTTTATAAGAATTATAATAGGTTAAATTATTAGCTGTAATAATAAGCTAATAACTTAAAGTATAAACTTTAATATATGCTTTTAAATTTATTTTAAGCTAAATTAATGGTTTTTATTAATGGCTTATTTATTAATAATAAGAACCTTAGCTTATAAATTAGCTTTATTATTATACTTATAAATAAGATATAAACTTAATAAGCTTTTAAGTAGAATATTAAAGGTAATATTATTTATTAATTCTTAATAAAGTATTAAAGAGTAACTTAAAGCATTTTAGCTTTAAAGATTTATAGTATAATTAACGGCTTTAATATAGCTATAATGCTAGTGATTACTTTATATTAAATTATTATATATTTAGATATTATAATAATTCCTCTTATAATATATATTAATTCATACTTTTTATATAAGTGCCTAATTAAGCTTGGCATAATAAAAGAAAAGCGCCTTATAATTAATGTTATAGCTTTTTAGTAGTTATATAAGAAATATAAGATTTTTAAGATTTATTAAATTATTAAAGATTATAATTTAGCTAATATCTTTATAAAAAGTACTCTTAATAGCACTTTTTAGCACTTTATAAATATAAATAATATTATAATTAAGATATAGGGCTATATAAATTGTAATTAAAAAAATAAGGTAATTATTTAAATATAGTAAAAAGTTAGGAAAATTATAATGCATTAAAGCTTAAATTTAAATTGCTAAAGTATAATTTAATAACTTATTAATAAATTATGCTAATATAATTTTAAATATTATCATTATATTATATATTATAAGGTTATTATATTAATATTAATATAATTAACTTAAGTATATATATTACGTAATTATAAAGATAAAAAGATTGCTAAAGGTTTTTAATAAGGAATAATAAGATAAGGAATAATAAAATAACTTTTTTAATTAAAGGTAATGTATAGCAAAAGTATAAAAGTTTAGTTTATATTTATTAATTACTTATAAATTACCTTATAATGTAATATAGTTAGTTAATTTTAAATTATATTCCTTTTAAGGGTAAATCTTGTATTTAAGATTTTTATAATAATGCTTATGCATTAAGGATTTAGGTAATAAGGGTTATTATTATTTTATAGGTACTTAAGTTGCTAGCTTATATTTAATAGGCATCCTTAGTTAGATTTTATAGTTTAATACTTATATATTAAAATTAAGAATATTGCTATTTATTAATTTAATTAATATTCTTTATTTTATACCTTACTTTCCCTTTATTTAAATACCTTATTTATTAATCCTTATAATTTATTAATCTTTATTTTAACCTATTTTTTAATTATACTTTTTAATTTCTTTATTTAATAAGCAGCATTAAGTATAGTAAAGCTTAGGCTAAGTTAAAATAGGAAATTTTAGTTATTTAAAGATTAAATAATTATATTAATAGTTTAAAGGTTTGGTTTAGTTCTTATTTAATTTAAGCGTTATAGGTAATAAAAGCATGAGTTTATAAAATGCATTGCAAATAAAATGTTTATATAGTAATTGCAATTTTTTAAGCTTTTTAACTTTATATAATTAGGATATTTTAATATATATATATACTTAATTAACCTCTTTTTATTAATTGCATACTTTAATGAATTAATTAACTTCCAACCCTTTAATGATAATCTAAGTCTTTTTATATACTTACCTTTTATAATAATATGGCATAGCGAAATAATAGCGTACTTGTAATTTAACTTGCATATATAATTAATTAATTACTTTTTAATCTTAAGTTTAATTTAATTTAATACCTTTCTTTTTTTTATACTTTTTAAAAGAGGTATGTATTTATAAAATAGAGATTGCTAATGTGGGAATAATGGGTATTATTTATATAAAGGATTATTTGGGATTAGGCAGCTTTAACTTGTTAGGATGCTTGGTAGGCAGCAGCCTTAGCGCTATATATAAAATAGCTAGCATAGTTAGGCCTTTTGCCTTCCTTCCTTTTATAGTTAATAATGATTAACTATTATACCAACCAAACGTTATATTGCAATACGTAACCCAGCCAATAAATATAATAATTTAATTCTTTAATAATTAAATTTTTTTAATTTAATATATATAAAAAATACTTAAAATTAAAATTCTTATTAAGTTATTTATTATAAAAATTATAATAATTTAATATTTAAAATAATAATTACCTTAATAATTCTTATTATTAAAAATATTATATAATCTTATATTAAAAGTTTTAATGCTTTTAATATAAATATATAGCTTTTTAATTATATTATTAAAAAATATTTACTTATTTTAATATTAAAAGTTATTAATAATTTAAATAATAATTATTATAATAATATTATTTAAGAAAAGTATTTTAGCTTAAGCTATAATTATAACCTTTAGCTTATTAATTTTAATAATTTTATAAGAATTAATTTTAATAAATAGCTTATTCTTTTTAATGCTTAATATAAAAATAAAGTTAAAGGCGGTTTTTATAATCTTTATTAAAATCTTATTAGCTTAGTTTTAATTATTTTTATTATTAATAATAATTAAATTATTATTAATATTAAATAAATAAAAGTTATTATTATTAACATCCTTATTAATATTTATTAAATAAATAAGTAAATAAAAGTTATTATTATTAATATCCTTATTAATATTTATTAAATAAGTATTATTAATAATAATCTTGCTATAAAAATTAATAAAATTAATAAGCTTATCTTTATCCTTATTATTTAAGGCAATTTTAACCCTTTTTATAGCCTTAATAATAATTATAATCTTTATTTTATTATTTATTAAAATTATAATTATAATATTTATTTTATTAATTAAGGTTATAATTATAATATTTATCTTATTAATTAAGGTTATAATTATAATATTTATAAAGAAATCTTAATTTTATTTAAGGGTTATAATAAGGCTATTTTTAATATTAATTATATTAATATTAATTTTAATTATATTAATATTAATTATATTAATAATAATTATAATAATAATTATACTAAGTATATCTTTAACGTAAGTAATAAATATAATATTTATTAAATAATTTTACTTATTATTATTATCCTTATAAGGCATATTAATAAAAATATTAAATAACTTTTATAAGTTATTATTAATATTCTTTATTATAATAAAAAGAAAAAGATTTTATAAAACTTTAATAATTAAAATAAATATTTATAATATAAAACTTTATAATTATTATATAATAATTATTAATTTATTTTTTAATTATAAAAAAAGTTAATAAGTTATAAATAAATTTAATAAAAATTAATTTTAATATTATTATTAATAAATAATAATAAAAGGTAATAATAATAATAAAGTTAACTTTAAAATAATAATTATTAATAATATTAATAATTATAAAGTTATTTTTATATATAATAAGGTATTAAAAAGGTTTTAATTAAAATATAAAAGGTTAAAGTTTATATTAAGGATTTAAATTTAAAAGGTATAAGGTTTTATAGTTAGTAATAATAAGGTTAAAAGGAAAAGGCTAGCGATAAATTGCTTCTTCCTTAGCAAAAAAGGGCTACTTTAGGTTTCTTAACCAACCTATTTATCTATATATAAAGCTTATTATTATTAATAAGCTTTTATAATATAATATTTAAAATTAATTTTATTATTATATTAATAAGGTTATCTTTCTTATTTATTTACCTTACTTTAATAATCTTTCTTATTTTATATAATTCTTATAATTATATAATATTAATTATAAAGCATTTTATCTTTATTATTCCTAGCTTTATAAGGTATTTATATAAGCTATATAAATTTATATAAATAATTAAAGATATATTTAATAATAAAAGCTATTTTATAATTATCTTAATTATTATAATTAAGGAAATTTTAATATTTACTTTATTTATTATATTATAAATTTTACTTATTAATATGCTTTAAATAATATATTTATACTTTATTAATAATTAATAAAAAATATTGCTTATTATTATAAATCCCTTAATTTTTTTATAAGTTTTATTTATAAGAATAATAATATATTTAAGTTAAAATATTAAGTTTTAATTATTTATAAATAATTTATTTATAAATATAAAAAGTTTTGCTATTTTAAGATTTAAAAGTATATATTTAATTCTTTATATAGCATTATTTATTTATTATAATAATTATATATTTAAGCTTTTATAATTTCCTACCTTTAGGTTTTATATTTATATAATTATAAAAAGATTATATAAAGCTTTTAATTAATAAATTAAAGCTATATATGCTTTATAAGCTTTTTATTTAAGGTATTTTTAAGGAATGTTTTTAATTATTATATTAATAATTATAAGTTTATTAACTTATCCTTTTTAATAAATAGTAATTAAATTAATAATACTTATAATTATATAAGCCTTATTATAATTTATTAAGTTTTTAAGCATTAACTCTTATTTTAATTTTCCTTATAATTTTATAGCTTTTATTTTAATTTCTTTCTTATTTTAAAATTTTAATATAAACTAAATTAATATATTATTTATTTATATATTTATTATTTTAAAGGGTTATATAAGCTTTATAATTATTAAGTAAGAATTATATATAAAGTAATTTATTTTAAGCTTTTATTAATAATATCTTTAATATATATTAAATTAATAAATATTAAATTTTATTATGCTATATAAAAGTTAAATAATATAAATAATTATGCTTAAAAGGTATTTATTCTTTAATTCCTTTAATAATTTTATAAGAATTATTTTATGCAATTTTAACTTTATTTAAGGGTAGGCTTAAATAATATCTTAAAGTATATAAACCATGCCTTTTTCTTAAATTAATAAAAAAATAAATATAAAAATTATTTATTAGCTTTTTCTTTAAATAATTAAGCTTTATATTAAAATTAATTCTTTTTTATTATTATTATAACCTTAAATAATAAATTAAAATTTCTTATATAATTTTATAATTTTACCTTTTACCTTTTATATTATATAAAACTTAAAGAAATAATATTTATTATATTACTTTATTAATTATTTCTTAATTTAAAAAATACCTTTAGCAATAAAGTTATTAATTTCCATCCTATTAAATTTTTTAAATAATAAGCTTAATATTATAATAACTTTATTTTATTTTAATTTAATTACTAAATTATAGTTTTTATTTTCTTTTTTTAAAATATATAATATAATAATATAGTTTTTTATCTTTAATAATAATAATTATATAATAAGTTATATTTAAGGTTTTATAGCTAAGTCTTTTATTTATAAGAGTTATATTTCCTTATTATTATTTTAATAATATAATTAAATATTGTGTAAATAGCTTTATTAAAGCTTATAAGGGCTATTCTTTTAATTTTATATTTTATAATTATATTGCTATTTATGATGTTGAGAAGCTGGTGATAAGGTGATTATGTTGTTGCATTATGTAATGGCGTTGATATGATTTACTTGCAATAAGAGTTAGTTTTATATTATTATGGTAAATGGAAAGATATTTAGAAGGGAAGTAATAAGTAATTATTATTTTATAAGCATTTTATATACCTTTCATTATTAAAAGTTAGAAGTTAAAGTCTTTAATATACTATGTATTTTTATAGCGCTAATAATATTTTTATTATTAGTAACTTTTAAAGGGTATTTATACTTTATATTAGTAATAATTTAAACCTTAAAGCAAAGTATAATAAAGATAATAAAGCATTATTTCATTAAGGTATATTATAGTATTAATTAACTTAATTTATTATATTAATTAATAACTATATAGTTTAGCATGTTTTATAAGCTAAAATTAAGCTATTATACTTATTAAAATCATTATTATATAGGCTTGCCTTATATATTAATATTTTAACTTTTAATTTAAGAAATTATATAAGCGTTTTGCATTTTAATTAAGATATAAGTATATTATTAAGTATTATATATTTATAAAGTATTAATGCTTTAAATAATATGGAATTAAGTTTTTTGCTAAATAAAGCTAATATCTTAAGAATTAAAGTTGCTATATAAAAGTTAAGATTATTACTTAAAGGTTAGCGCTTTATATTAATAAAATAGTTACTCTTTGCTATAGCAAAAGTTGGTTTTGTAATTTATTTTTATAATAAAGTTAATGGTAATATTATTAGCATAGTTAATATTTTTAGCTAATATAGTAGTTTCTTATAAAAGGTTATGCCTTTAAGGGTTTTAAAGATAAGCATTAAGCATGCTTATTTAACTAAAAGTTTTTAAATATTATATATTTTAATAAAGATTATATTAACATTACCTTTATAGCTTTTTTTAATCCTTAATAAGCTTATAATTGCAGCAATAAGCTTTATTTTAATAATTTATTAATATTTATAAAAGTAAAAAATTAAGATTAAAAGAGATTATAAATGCAATATAATTTAAGAATATAGGTTTTAAATATAATTAAATAATAAAATATAACTTATTAATAGTAATTAATAAGCTTAGGAATAACTTTTAAATTAATATTTATTTAATTTTATATTTTTATTAAGTATATAGAAGTATTTTATATATAGCTAATAAATTAATATATAATAAGGGAAATAATTAATAATTTATTATAAATTGCTATTATTAATACCTTAAGTGGAAAAAATAGCGATTTATAGCAAATTATATAAATTTTTTTATCTTTTTATAAGATTATGGCATAAAGACTTATATTTATAAATTTGCTAGCTATAAGTTATTTATTTAGCTATAGTTTTTTTATAATTAGAAATATTAAAATGCAATAGAAATTCCTAAAAGAAAGTTTATAATAATATATATATATTTAATATAATAATTATTATAAAAAGCTAACTACTTATTAATTTCCTTACTTTATTATTTATTTTATAGCTAATATAATAATTAACTTAATTAAATATTATAATTTTAAAATATTAAGGTATTTAATAAATAATATAAAAATTAAAAGTTTATAATTAACCCTAATTAAAAAGCTTATTATCTTAAGTTTACTTAATAAAATATTAATATAAGTTAATTATTATAAAGAAAAGCAAAGCATTAATTTATAATAACTTAGCGCTAATATTAATTAATATTATTAAGCAAGGTATATAATATAAATAATAATATATAATAATTAATCCTTAGCAAATTAAAGGAATAAGGTAGCATTAGCTTAGTTTAATTTTAATATTTTAAAATAATATATTAAGTAAGTATTAATTTAAAATAATATAATTAGCAAATAATAAGTTAATTAAAATTAAAATTTAATTCTATATAATTAATAACTATAGCTAAGATATTATCTTAGCTAGTATATTAAGGTTAAAATACCTATTAATATAATATATAAAAGTTATTACTTTATAACATTACGCTTAAATTTTACCTTAAGAAATTTATTTTTCCTTTTTATAATTAAAGCTTAGTAATTATATAAAAACTTTAAACTTAAACACTATATTTTATAAGGTAAAAGTAATTATAATAGCTTTAATAGCATTTAAGTATTATATTTAATAATTAAATTATAAAAAAACTTAAAAATAATTATAAAATATATTTTATTAATTATTATATAAGTAATTTTAAAAGTATTAATTATAAATGCATTAATTATAATGCTAAGATTCTTTATAATTTTTAATAAGAAAGAAATAAAATGCTTTATTTATTATTACTTTTTTTTTTACTTAAATTAACTTTTAATTAAGTTAGCTATTAAAATAGCTATAATGCATTATTTATAATTATATACTTAAGTAAGGAAAAACTTAAGCTTTAAAATTTATTATAAATAAGCTTATAACTTTTTATATATTATATATAGTATTTACTTATTATTACTATAAAGATATTTAATAACTTAAAGAGTTATTTATATAAAGCTATTATATTATTAAGTTTAATTATTGCTATTTAAAGGTTAATTAATAATATCTTAGTAAAGTATATATGCTAAGCGGCATTATTAATAAGCATATTAATAATTATAATAAAGTAATTTAAGTATATAATATAAATAATATTATTTAAGTTTTTTACTTTAATAACTTAAAGTTTATTATTAATTTTATTTACTTTTATTATTATAAAAGCGATTTTAATAAATAATAATATTTATAAAGTATTATTTATAATTAAGTACGGTTTAGTTATAAAAAAATAAATAATATAAATAAAGTATTTAAGAAAGGTTATAATAATTAATAATATTAATTTTAAGGAAAGGAAATTATAATTATAAGGGAGAGAAATAGTTAAATTGCATTTAAGAAGGTAGCGTTATAAGAGTAAATTAAGAATTAAATAAGTAAATATATATTAAAAAGCAAAGAATTTAATAAAGTAGGTTTTAATTTAAAGGTATAGAAAATATAATAATTTAATTATTAATTTATATAAGTAAATTAAGTAATAATTATTAAGAACTTATTTTTCTTAATAATAAGTAAATATCCTTTTTAAAATTACTTAAAAGTATAAATATTTATTATATATTATAAGGCTTAATTATAATAAGTTTATAATAATTAATAAAATAATAATAAATTAATTTATAAAAAAGCTAACTTAAGGGCTTAAAAGTTTATAAGTAGGTATTAAGTATAAAAAGAGTATAATTTAAGTAATTACTTAAAATAAAGATTTAAAAGTTCTTATAAATCTTTATGCTTTTAATTAATAGCTTTAGCTATAAGTTTCTTAAGATTTATATTAGCCCTTAAAGGAAATTTATTAATCGCTATTATTAATAATGCTTTTATATTATATTTATTATTAATTAAATTTACTTTATATATTTTTAACATTAAAAGCAACTTTTTATTATTATTAAGTATTAAACCTTTTTAATATTAATTAAAATATTTCTTTACTTAAGCATAATTAAGTTTTAGCTTTAAATAGGAAATAATATTAACATTAAATAAAAAAAATATAAGATTTTTCTTAAGGTTATATATTATATTCTTTATAATATTTATTTTATACTTATTAAGCAATATATAAAGCTAAAAGGTTTTATTTTTAATTTTAAAAATAAATCTTTAAATACTTAAATAATTATTATTATAAATTAACTTTAATATAGCTTTAAGAAAAAATATATAATATCTATATATAAATTTAAAGATATTAATAAAAGGCAAGGTATTTTAGCCTTTATATTGCTCCTATTAATATATTATAAGAATGCATTTAAAATATACCTTTAGTAATTTTATTATTTTAATTACCAACCTATATATATTAAATAGCTAATCCTTATAAATAATAGCTATAATATTTAATAATTATATACCCTTAAGATAAATATTAATATTAATATAAAAGTTAAGAAATAACTTTTAAAGGTTTTTAATAAATTATTTAATCTTTATAGCTTAATACTCTTTATTAACCTTATTAAAAATAAATTCTAAGCTTAATATTTTATTATAACCCTTAGGTTTTATAATTATTATAAGGATATATTTAATTTTATATTATTAATAAATTATAATATTTAAATAATAGCTATTTTTAAGCGCCTTTTATATAAATATAAATATAATTATATTAAAGATATCTTTAATAATATAAGGAATATTTATAACTTACTAAACTTTTTTAATATTTACCTTATTTTATAATATAATTTATTTATTAAGATTCTTAATATAAAAAGGTATAATATAATAACTTAAGCTATCCTTAAATATAAATTTAATTAATAATATAAAATTTATAATAAAAAAATGCAAAACCTATATAATTATTTAAGGTAATTTTAAGAAATTATATTATTAATATTATATATATAAAAGTATAATAATATAATTAATAATTTTATTTTAAAACCTTAGCTAAATATTTTTAAACTTTATTTATAAAATTATTTATTATTATAAAAATAATATATATTTAAAAAATGCTATTATCTTATAAATTAAGTAAAGCATAAAATATAATAATAAAAAGTATTATTTAAAATTACTATTAAAATTAGCATATTTTACCTTTTTTATAATAGCTTTATTAAGTTAATTAAAATAAGTAATAATAATATTTTTATTAAAGCCTTACTTTTTAATTTTCTCCTAAATCTTAGCAACGGCATTATTAAGTTTTT
Source organism: Diaporthe citri (assembly GCF_014595645.1). Taxonomy (NCBI): domain Eukaryota; kingdom Fungi; phylum Ascomycota; class Sordariomycetes; order Diaporthales; family Diaporthaceae; genus Diaporthe; species Diaporthe citri. The sequence continues at coordinate 126,092 of NW_025064867.1, forward strand.
AAAGATTTTCTTTATATTTCTTTATAAACTCTTAACCTTTTAACCTTATAATTAATAAATATTAATTATAAAGCTATATAATATTAAAATATTAAGTTAAGAATTCTTTATTCTTATTTAGGAACTTATGAAAAGGATTTAAGTATATATTAATAGTTTTAATTTCTAAAAGTATAAAATATAGGTTTATTATTTCTTTCTTATTATAAATCTTATTATAATTATAATAAAAAAACTTTATAATTATATAATATTTAAGCTATAATTTAATTTTAACCTTAAGTAATATATACTAAATGTTATATTTAGGTTAAAAATATTTAATGGCTTAAATTTAAAAGATATTGTAATTTAATGCAATAAAGTATTATTTAAAATAATGCTTTAAGGTAATAATATTATAGTTATTAATATCATCCTTATTTATTAACTTTTTAAATTTACCTTTAATAAGAAGGTTTAGCCTTTTTATATATTGCTTAGCAAGGTAAAAGTTATTTATATATATAAAAAGGATATTATTATAAATAAAATTTAATATAAATATATTAAAGTTATTTAAGATATTTATTAAAGTCTTAATTATAAATATTATTAGCATATTATAAGAATATTTACTTAAAAAATAAAGCTTATAATATGCCTTTAATTGCTTAATTAAAAGTTACTAATATAGCTTATAATGCTAGCTATAATATTAAGTTTTGCTTATTTATCTATAGTATTAATTATAATTTTAAGTTTTATTTATTAATATATAGTATGCATTATAATAGTAGGTATTATAGATTTGCCTATAGTATTAATTATAATGCTAAATTCTATTTATTTATTTATAATATTAACTGCGATAATATATTTTTATATAATTATAATTATGCTTAATTTTATTTTATTTATGCTTATAGCTATGCAAATTACTATGATTTCTTTGCATTTTTAATAAAAAACCCTATTAATAATAATAAGAATATTAAGCTTATTTTTTATATTTTTATTATTAAGTAGGTTAATTAACTAGCCCTTACCTTATATATTATTAAGCTAAATTAAGATAAATATATAAGTAATGATTTATTGCTAATATATTTCCTTTTCTCTTTTAACCTTAGCTAAATTTAATTTATATTTTAAGAAATTATAACTTTTGCAAGTTAGCATTATTTATTTTTAAGTGTTTTATGCTAAATGGGAATTATTAAGGTTGGCTAATCTTAAGGACCGCTTATTAAAGATAGGAAATTAAATAGCTACTTAATTAACCTTTAAAAGTGTTTTTATAGGGTATTTATTTATAAATATAGGGAATTATAATATAAGGCAAGGAAAAGTAAGTAATTATTAGGCTTTAATAAAGGTATATTAGCATATAGTTAAAATAGCTTTATAAAGGGCATTATTTAATATAATTTATTATTAAATTTATATTATAAAAATATAGCATTAATAATAAAGATAGCTTATATATATAATTAAAATAAGATATTATTAAGGTTTAAAATAAAAGTAAGGTTATAAAAAATAAAGTATTAATAAGTTTATTTATTATAAAGTAGGTTATTAAAATATAAGGACTATAAGTATATTAATATTATAAGTCTTAATTACTTTCCCTTCTTCCTCTTTATACTTAAGAGTTTATTTAACATTATATATAAAAAGCTAAGAAGGAAAGCTTATAAATTATTTAATATAGTTTAATTTTATAAATAAAAGTGCTTATAAATAATTTCTTAAAAAAGTTATAAGCTATAAATTATAGCTTTAATAATTAATTAATTTTAACGTTAAAATATAAGTATAGCATATATTATATAAAACCTTTAACTTAAAGCTCTTACTTATTATAACATTAATGCAAAAGTTAGCATATTTATTAATAATAAATAAAATATAAAAGAAATATTTTATTATATATAATAACTAAATTATATTATAGGTAAGTTAATTAATTAAGCAATAAGGCCCAAAATTAATATTAAAATTAATTAAGCTTAATTTTCACTAGCAACATAGCTTTAATAAGATATTAACTTAATTTCTATTAAAAGAATATTTATATTATTATAAGCATTAACATTAATTTCACCACTCTTTATTTATTATTAATATAATAATAAAAGCAATAATTAAAATGCTTCTTTTTACTTAATAAATATACTATAATTCATTATTCTTAACAGCTATATAATCTTTAAAATCCTTAGCTTTTGCTAAAGGTACCCATGGCCTTAATACTCCCTTCCTTAATATATTGTTTTTATATAAAAAGATCCTTATAAGTTAATAAAAGAAAACTTATAAGTCTTTTTTAAATTAAAGATTAAGGAAATATATACTTACCTATGCTTAAAGGTTTTAAGTTATATAAGATATTAAGAATATATTAAATATAAATAAAATTTAAAATTAAAGTTAAGTAATAATTAACAGTATTTATATTTTTTATATAAAGATTTAGTTTTATAATTAAAATTTAAAATATTATTAAAATATTATATAAGTTTTTTATTATTAAGGGTAAATAAATTACTAAAAAATATAGTTATTTTATATAATATAACTTTTTAAGCTATAGCTTAATTAAATTACCTTAATTAAAAAAGAAATTGCTATTTATAAAAGTTACCTTAAGTTTAACCCTTTTATTACTTACTTATATAAAAAGGTAATCTTTAAAGGCTTTAGCTTAAAGCTAAAAAAGTAATTTACTATATATTATAATTATAAGGTTTTATTATAAGATATTAATTATATTTTAAATATAAAATTTAATATAAAAAGCTTATAATTATTAATCTCTTTATAAGGATAATAGTTTCTTCCTTAAATATTTTAAAGATAAAGCTATATAATTTAATTATTGCATTATGGAAATTATTAATAATATTAATTATAAAAGCCTTTTTTAATTAATAAAAGCTTTTAATATAATTATTAATAACTTAATCCACCCCTTATTTAATAATAGCAAGCAAAATGCTTAGCTGCAAAACCTTAATTAAATTATTATCTCCCATATCTTTAAGCTTTTAATTATAATTAATAATAAAATATATAAATCCTATAAGCTTATATATATAATATTAAATATAATATTAATAAAGATATTATTAAAATAAATATATATTATCTTATTATAATATTATAAGTTACTAAATGCCTATTAATATTAAGTAATTAAAGTTAAGATTTAATTAGTAATTATAAATATATTACAAAGGGGGTTATAATTAATGCTTATTTTTAATAAAACTTAATTAATATCTTTAATGCAAAGGGCCTTATATATAATAATAATTAATTAATAATAATTACTTTGCTTAATAATAATATTAATAACTTAATTAATATTAATGCTTAAATATATATTAATAATTATAAATTATATATAGGTAAAAAAGTTAAAAAGAAATTTAACTTAATTTGCTATTTTAACATATAAGCTAAGTTTATAAAAAGTTATATTTTATGCTATAAATATAAAGATAAAAGTTAAAAATTATAAAAAACTTATTATAAAAGCAATTACTTAATTCTTACTTAGGAAATATAAGCTATTTTAATTTTAAATATTATAATTAAGTATTATTAAGTTTAAGTAAATATAAAAAAGTAAAATAAAATTTTATAATTTAAAGTTTATTTAGGCTATTAAATATAAGTTAAAGAATATTAATAAAAACTATAATAAATTTAATATAAATTTAATTAAGGCAATAAGATATTGCTTTAAATTAAATAAGCCTTAAAAAATTAACTTAGTATTTAAATAAGCTAAAAAGTTCTTAAATTATTTAAATAAAGCTCTTAACTTAAAAAGTTTAAATATTAATAAATATATAATAATTTTATAAAGTTATATAGGAATTTATATAATTCATTATAAACTAATTATTTTAAGGTATATTATTTAAGTATATTTTTAGCAATTTATAATGAATTAATAAAATAAGCTATTTTTAAGATAAAATTAAAATAATTTATTATAAATTACTATTTATAAGTTTAATAAATTAAGTTTTATTATTAATTTTTAATTTTTAAGGTTACTTACTTTAAAGTTAATTATAGTAACTTCTTATTACTTATTTTATAAGGTAGGTATAATTAATTAATTATTTACTAATATTTATTAATTAATTTACTATTATTAAGATAAAAAAAACCTTAATCTTAAAATTTAAATAATTTTTCTTAAAAATATATATTTTATATATTTTTAAACTAAGCATTAAATAAAATCCTTTATATTTATTATTAACCTTTATTTAATACTATATCTTAAATATAATATCTTTTAATAATATCCTTACCTTTAGCTTATATAACTATATTAAATACATTAAGCTTAATATAATAAAGAGTATAGCTATAATTTAAGCGGCTATAATTATTAACTTTTATAAAATCTTAAAGGTTTTTTATTAGCTTATATAATATAAAGGTATAGAAAATGCAATTAATAAGTTATTTTTATGCTTAAAGGATATTATAAGCTTATTTAGCAACCTTTTTAATGCTAATAATATATTGCTTAAGATCTTATAGTTTTATTAATAGCTTTTTAGTTTAATTAATTATTAAAAGAATTATATAAGTAAACCTTAAAATAAATATTTACTTAATAATAGCTAGCTAATCCCTTAATATATAGCTTATTATTATTAAGTACTTATATAATGCAATTAATAACTTGCTTTATTAAGTAGTGTTTATTAATTTATTTAAATTAAATACTTAAAAGAAATATATAAAGCGTTATTATATTAATAAGGAAAAGGTAATAATTAATATAGTTATTAATAGCCTTAAAGAGTATCTTATATTTAAAAAGGCTCCCTTTATAAATATAATTATAGTAAATTAAAGAAATTAAATATATAATGCTAATCTTTATTAATATTTAAAATTCTTTGCTAATAATATTATAATATATTATGCTTTATAATAAAACTATTTTTTTTTAAGGATTATTTAATTAAATATTTAATGCAAAGCTTTTTATTTAAAAGCAAAGCCTTTTTTTTTTAAAATAAACTTAGGTTTAACTTAATAAATACTTTAAGGCTTTTTACTTAATAAAATGTTACTCTTTTAAGCTGCATTTATATTATTTTAATAAAAAGTTGTTAGCTATTAAAAATCTTAACTTAATTTTACTTCTTAATTATATAATATTAATATTAATATTAAAGCCCTTATTAATTACTTAAAATTTATATATAATTTACTTTTATATAGTTTATATACTACTTATATATAGCATATTAAGCTTCTCTTAACTTTAAAAAGTAAAAGCTTTACTTTCTTTTTATATAATGCTTAAGAAATTAAGTAAAAGTATCTTTCTTATAACTTTGCTAACAACCCTTAAATAATATTATACTTATTATTAAGTAAAAACTTTATTATAATAATAATATTATTAAGCAAAATAAATTAAATTTAATATTATATTTTTAAAAAAAGCATTATTAGCTAAATTTAATATACTTTATAAAATATAAAAATAATTTAAAAATTTATAATATAAACTTATTATAATAATAACCTTAAATATATAATAAAATTGCTAATTATAATAATAAAAAAAGCATTAAAAATACTTAAAAATAAAAGTAACTTAAAGCTTAAAATAAATATCTTATAATTATATAATACTTAATACTTTAAAAGAGCTTTAAGGCTGCAAAGTTAACAAAGTTTTTATATATTTTAAAGACTTTTAAAATTGCAAAAATTACTCTTTAAAAGTATTTAAAAGCTATAAAGGTATTTTAAAGCAATAAAGTAATAAGTATTTAAAACCTTAAATAAAAATTTAAAAGTTAAGTGCATTATACTTAATATATAATCCTATAAACTTAAAACTCCTTAAAAACTATAGAAAGAATATTAATTTTATTTAAATTCTCTTAATTTATTATATTAATAACTTTTCCCTTAAAAGTAATATTAAATATTATAATGCATTTAAACTTATTAAAAGCAACTTTATAAAATTAATTATATTTATAAGAATTTATTTAAAATATTATATATATATTATATTAATCTTAATTATAATTTATGCTAAATTAATAAAAAGATTTCTTAATTATAAAATTATTATTATTATTATTATTAAATTAATTTAGCTTAAATAAACTTTACTTATCTTTAGCAATAATAACCTTAAATTAATGCATTATATTACTTAATAAATATATATAGCTTTTATTATTATTAAGAATTAATTATATAAGGTTTAAGGATATTATTCTTTATATAAGAAATAAAGCTATTTTTTTAAGCATATTAATATTAATATTTATTATATATATTTATATTATATTTATTAATAGCATATATAAATAAAGTAAAAAATTTAAAATTATATTATTAAAAAATATAATATAAAAATTATATATATAATTAAGTTTTTATTAATATTTTTAAGTTTCTTATTTAAATTATATTTATATATAAGGATTATTTTATATTATTTAAATATTTAAATATAATTATTTTATTTATATATTTAACTTAAAGATAAAATTTAAAGCTAAAAAAGCTAAGGAAAAGGTTTTTATAATGCCTAAGGCCTTAATAAAGCTTAAGGCCTTAATAAAGCTTAAAGCTTTTATTAAATATAAGATTGCTACCTTAAAGTATAAAAAAATGCTAATTAAGCTTTAAAATATTAATAAAGTAATTAAGAAAAGAAGTAAAGAAAAGAATTTAAAGCTTAAGTTAAAACTTACTTTAAAAAATATATTTTATTTTTATTATATTAAATTAATAATTAATAAAAACTTTAATAAAAATTATATATAAAATAATAATTATAAATTATATTAATATTATTATAATTAGTATTATAAGTATATAATATTATTTAAAAGTATTTAAAATAGCATACTTAAGTTATTATATATCTTAAATAAGTATAAATTAAGTAAAAATAAAATATAAATAATAAAAAAAGCTTGTATTAAAATATTTAATAAAATATTTTAACTTAATAATTTTAATAATAAAAATAAATATAATTAGTATTTAGCAAAATTTAATAAGTTAATGCTAAGGCTAAGTTAAATTAATATATTAATATTATAAATAATATTTAATTAGCATATTTATATTTATAATTTATTATTATAATTAATAAATAAATTAATTATATATTTAAATTAATATTATTTATTTTATTAATTAATTAGCTAATTCTTAAGATAATAAAAAGTTAAGTATAATAATATTAATATTATATAAGAAAGTATTTAAAGAAAGAAGGGGTATTAAATCTTATAAAAAGTAAAGATAGGAAAAAAATAGTTTATATTTATTAAAGTATTATTTTAAAAAATAAAAAGCGTTATATTATATAATTTAAATTAATATAATTAGCGGTAAATTATAATAAATTATTTTATTTCTTAATAAATATTACCTAGTTTTAAGGATAAATAGCGTTATTATTAAAGAAGGATTTAAAGTTTATTATTTTAATAATATTAATAAACTTTATTTAAAGGAATTAAAGATAAAATTATTTTTTTTTAATATTATTTAGCCTTAATTTATAAGCAATTTATTAAGCTTTTACTTTAAAATATATTATTAATAACCTTAAGCTTTTATAAGTATAGTTTTAGCAATCTTAATATTATAAATATACTTTAATATACTCTTTTTACTTATTAATATATTAATGCTTATTTTATTTAATAAATTATCTTTATTAAATATTTTAATAATATTAATCTTTATTATTTAATTTATTTAATATATATACTTAATTGCTTATAAATATTTAATTAATATAAAGGGGATTTTTATAAATTAAAAATTATTTATGCATTAAAAATTAAAACTCTTAGCTATAATATTTATTGCAATAATAAGAACCTTATACTTATTATTAGTTTTTTTATATATTAATTTTTTTTTTTATTATCTCTTATCTTTTCTTATTATTAATATTAAAGGTAAATAAAATTAGCTTAACCTTTTTATATAGTTTTTTATTTATAATTAAGAAAAAGTATATTAATATAATATTAATATATATAATTATAAAAATAATAATATATTACTTTTTATAAAGATTATCTTTTAGCTTTATATTTTTATTATTATTATTTATTATTTTATTAATTAATTTATAAAATTATTATAATTTAAGGCTATTATTTTAAAGTTTTTTTATATAGTTTTTAAAATTCTATTTATTAAAATTCTTAATATTTATATAATATATCTTTAAGTTGCATTTTAATTTAATTTAAATTTATATAAAAATATTTTAATTATTCTTAAAGTTAAATATTTTATACTTAATTATTTTTATTTATTATAAAATTATTAAGTAAGGGTATAAAGAAATATAAAGGTTAAGTTATGCAAAATTATAGCTATTATTAGCTACTTATCCCTTAATTATATCTTATTTAATTAGCTTTTATTATAAAATTCCTTACCTTTTTTCTTAGCTAACTTCTTTTTTATTTTAATTAGCTTTTATTAACTTAAGCTTCTTAATAATTAAAGTTTATATATTTATAATAAGTATTAATTAAGTTGCTTTAATTTTAATATTATTAAATAAATTAATATTAATATTATAAGTATTAAATATTAGCAAGTAGTTTAATAAACTTTTATATTATATTTAACCTTATTAAAAGTATATAATAAATAATTAATAATATAATTAAAATTTATTAATAATTTTATTTTTCTTAACATTATTTATAAAGTTTAGTAATATATTAATTTTACTTAAGCAAAATGGTAAATAAGTTATTAAACTTAACTTTAAAATAAGGATTATTATTAACATTAAACCTTTCTTATTAATTCCTAAAATAATTTATTGCTACTCTTATAACGCTAAGTTTTTCCTTTATAATTATCTTATATAATATAAATAATATAATAAAATGCTTATTAATACTTATAATTTTTTATATAGTTTTAAATAGTTTAATTTTATTCTTTTTAAAGCCTTTAAAGTTTTATACTTTATTAAAGATAATAATATTAAATGCAGCTTATAAAATTAACTCCTTAGATTATTTAAACTTAGTTAATAGCTTTAAAGTTATTAAGGGGCTAATAAAAAAAATATTGCATATATTATTAGCTTTAATATTAAGAATACTTAACTTTTAATTAAAAACCCCTTAAGTATTCTTAATAATATTTTATTTTTATTTAAGGTTATAAAGGTTTTATTTAGGTATTAGCTCTTTATAAAGGTAATAAGGCTATAAATATAAATCTTTCTTTTTAAAGTTCTTAAAAGTAATAATTATTTATTATATTTATATACCTTTTAAATTTAATAAGCTAATTATAAAGATAAGGAAATTAATTATATAATTAAAGATACCTTAAGTTTTATAATTTATAAAATAAAGGTATTAAATTATTTATATATTTTATATAAGGCAGCAATATTTATTGCTTTTATAATTTTTTAAAAAATAATAATTAAGCTTTCTTATTATTTATTCCTTTTAAATTACCTTTTTAAAGCTAATAAAGCAAGCTTTTGCATAAAAATATAAAAATATTAATATTATTTTATTATACTTAATATTTAAGCTAATATAACGCTTATTTATACTTATAATAATTAAATTTATAAATATTTAATATATATTAAGAATTTATTAAATATATATAGAAATCTTTATATTTTTAATAATATACTTGCTTTATTTATTAATATTAATATTAAAGAATATTAAAGCTTTTTTTAAAATCTTAAAGTAAAACTTATAAAGCCTTAAGTTAGCATTTAATTTATCTTTTATAGCTTACTTAAGGTAGCTATTATAAGTAATTTTAGCTATATAAATAATCTTAATAAAGTTATTTATAAGGAGGATTTCTTACTTATTATTATTATTATTATTAAAAATAATAAATATAAAATAAGGTATTAATAAGTGCTTTTTTTTTAGCATAAGAGTTTTAAGTTGCTTAACTTAAGTAATAAGTTAAAAAATAGGCAATATAATTAGCTAAGCTTTAATAAAAAGGAAATTGCTTATATTTACTTAAAAATAAGGTTTAAAAGTATTAATTTAAAATTTAATTAATATAATTATAAAGTTAATCTTTAATTATAAGATTATCTTTTTTAAAATATTAAATAAGCTTATAATTAAGAGATATATAAGCTTATTTAATGGAATTTATAATAATGCTTTTATTTAATCTTTAAATTTTATATAATTAAAATATTTAAGTTATAGCTTAATATTAAGATTATTCTTATTAAAAAACTTATTAAGCGCTACCTTTTAAAATTTACTTATTTAAACTTAATTAAAAAGGATAATAATATTAAGGTTTTAAAATATACTACTTATTAATATTTTAATACTTTGCTTTTTAAGTAAAGTTTGCTTATTAAGCAGCTTAACTTTAATTTTATTTTATTTAAATAATAAATAATTAATTAAAAATATTAATAACTATATTAATATAGCAATGCTTTTAAATTAAGCATGTTATATATTATGCTTTATTGCTTTTATAAAATAAATTATATTTATTTTTATTAAAATAAATTATATTATAAGTATATATATTAAAGTACTTATTTATAAAGATATAATATTCTTAAAAGGCATAAAGTAGTTTAATTAATAAAGAGGTATTAAGTATTAAGTTATTAAATTATAAATAGTAAATTAAAAGATTAAGTATAATGCTTAGAAAGATACTTATATAATTATGCTTTTTATAAAAGAATTAACCATTATTACTATTATTAATACCTTATAAGTCTTAAATATATTATTAAAGAAAATTTAAAAGTAAGTTTATATTATTAATAAAGTAATAAAGTAAATATTAATTATATATATAGTATTATAAAGTTTAAGTAGTAATATTATAAAAAAGTAAACTTTTATAAATTAACTAATAATAATTAATAAAATATTAATAGCTATTACCTTATTAGCTTATTTATTTATAAGGTAAGTTAGCTAAGCTTTATTATAAAGAAATAATAAAATAATTTATAGCTTAATAAATAAAAAGCATACATTATTTATTAATATTTATTAAGGCTCTTTATAATAATTAAAATCTTAAATCTTATATTAATATTCTTTAAGTAATAATAAAATTACATTATTTTTACTACTTTATACTTAATAATATTAAAGTATATAAATTTAACATTATATTTAATAATTAATATATATTATATAATACATTTATAATAAATATTAAGATATTATATTTTTATTTAAAAAGAGGATAAGTTTAAAATAATAAAGTTTATTTATAGCTTTGCTTTAATTACTATAGCTTATATTATAATATAAATTATAATATAATAAAATTTAATAAGCTTAAGGGTTATAATTTTAAAGATATATATTAGCTTTATATTATAGATTTATTGCTACTTTAAGTATTAAAATAATAATCTTTATATTAATTTATTATATCCTAAATTTATATTTTAAATAACTTTTTTTTATATTTAAATTTAATAAATTTAATCTTAATAATAAAAAAGTAAATTATAATTAGCTTATATTATAAGTATTCTTTATTAAATATTGCTTATAAACTTAGCTATAATAAATATAAGTTTAGCTTAATTAATAAATATTTATTAATAAATTTAAAAAATGATTTTAATATTTAAATTTAAGTTTAATTTAGCATCTTAAAAGCAAAATAATATAATAAATAAAGGTATTTAATATTATTTAAATAATATATTATAGTAATTAATATTAATATTAAATATTAAGGTTAAAATAAATAAATTATATAATTAAAAAATATTTTTATTAATTTTATTAATTATAATTAGCAAGATATTTAAGTAACTTTACTTTATTATTAATAATAATAATAAAATTTTAATGCATAATTTAATATTAATAAAGAAAAAATTAAAAAACCTTTAAAGCTATAATTATACTTAAAATTATTATAAGTAAAACTTAGAAATTATTTAAATATTTATATATAAAAATATAAATTAAAATAATTTATTATATAACTAAAGGGATTATAATAAAAATAATATTAAGGATAAGATAAAGAATATTAATTATAAAGTTAAAAAATATAGCTATAAAGACTTTTAAATAATTAAGATATAAAATAAGAGTTATAAAAATATAATAAATTTAAATATAGTTTTTTTATTATTAAAAAGCAAAAGCAATAATATTATAAAGTTTATTAAAAGCAGCTTTTTAATAAATATAGTTATTAATAAAGATAATATTAATAATATAAATTTTAAAAAAACTTTTTTAAATAGCAATAACTTTAATAATAAGGCCTTAAATAATAATAATATTAAAAATAAAGCTTTAAATAGCAATAATTTTAATAATAAGGCCTTAAATAATAATAATGCTAAAGATAAGGCCTTAAATAATAGCAACTTTAATAATAAAGTTTTAATTAATAGCGGCATTAAGAATAAAGCTTTAAGTAGCAATAATTTTAAGGATAAGGCCTTAAATAATAGCATCTTTAATAATAAAGCTTTAAATAATAATAGCTTTAAAGATAAAGCCTTAAATAGCAATATCTTTAATAATAAAGCTTTAAATAATAGTAATATTAAAAATAAAGCCTTAAATATTAATAACTTTAAAATAAATAATTTAAAAAGCATTAAATCTTAAAGTATTTATAAAAAAGATTAGTTAATTCCTAGCCTTAGCATTAATAAGAAAAGTTACTTATTAAGGAATAATATTATATTAATAACTTAAAGTAAGGAAAAGCTTTAATAAAATAAAGATATTAAGTTAATAAATAATAGGTTTAAAAGTATAAGTAATATTGCATTATAATAGCGCATTTATAAAGAATTAATATTAATATTAATTAATAAGCTTATTAATAAGGCTTAAATAATTAAGCTTATATATTTAAGAATTTATTATTATAATTTAAGTAATTATTATAAGCTAATAATTAAGATTTTTAATAATTATAATTAATTATTATAAATATATATATTAAATTATTATATAATATTAATAATAATAATTTAATATAAATTGCATTAAATTAATTTATATAATATAAAATATTAATAATAATAATTTATTATAAATTATAAAAGTTTAACTTATATTATATAAGCTTATTATTTACTAAGTAATATTTTAAATAAATAATATTAAGTTATAAAATAATAACTTTATTTTTATAATTTTAATTTTTTAAGTTTTTATTTTCCTTTTATTATTTAATATTTATTTAAAGTAATAATTAATATTAGCTATTTTAAGCTTAATTTATTATAATTAATATTATAAATTTATTAAAAAAGTATAAATAATAACTTTATTTTAAGGCCTTAAGTATAAATTAAAAGAGTTTAAATTTATTTATACCCTTTATTTCTTAATATAAAATCCTTATAGTAATTAATATTTCCTTATTTATAAGCTTTATAAAGATATATTTATAATAACTGCATTTACCTTTATATATATTATAAAGCCTATAATACCTAACTTATAATTAAAAATAATTCCTTATATTTTTCTATCTTTACCTTTTAATATTTAATAAGTTTAGTATTTAATATTTTAAATTAAATTGCATTAACTATATACTTATAATTAAATATAAACTTAAGCTTATTAAGCTAAAAAGATTATATATCTTTCTTTATAAATTTTAAAAATATATTGCAAGATTTCTTCTTTTTAATATACTTTAAATAAGCAATCTTCCTTATATATTATTAATTATTAATTAATATATTTAAATCCTTAGGATTAAGTTATAATATATTAAATAATAAATATATTAATGATTTATTATAATTAAGCTTTTTGCTATAGGTATATATTTTAAAATATAAAATGCATAATATTAATATTTAAACCTTTTTTTTATTAAAAAGGGTTTTAAGTTAAATGCTATAAAAAAGGATAGTTTTATTAAGATTATTAATTTTTTAATTAATTATAAATTCCTTATATACTTACTTATATTCTTTAGCTATTAATTAAGTATTAAGGTAATTATATTTAATAAAAGGGCTAAGCTTAGCTAAATTATTTATAATTAAGTTAGCTATAAATTATTAATAACCTTAGCTATTTTTTTAAGTTTATAAGTAAGTTTTAGCTTACTTATATTTAATAATATAAGGTATAAATATTATAAGTTGCTTATAATTTTAACTTTAATTTAAATAAATTATTTTAAAACTACTTAATAAATTATTTAAACTTTTAAGTTTTTCTTTTATTAATTTAATATTAATATTTTTTTTAATGTTTTAATATAAATATTAATATATTAATATTATTTTTTATTAATTTTTTATTTTTGCTTTAGCATTTAAATTATATAAATTAAGTAATATACCTTTTTTTTTAAATAAGAAATTAGCTTAATAATTTTATCTTTAATTTAATAATATAAAGTTAAGCTTATTTAATATTATATTTAATAAATTAAAAGAGCTATTTAATGCTTCTTTATTCTTAGGTATATAATTAACTAAGTAATTTATAATTAATATTAATAATATAAGGTTAAGCTTATATAATGCTATAACTATTATATTAAAAATATTATTAAATGCATTTTTTTTCTTAAGCATAAGGCTATCTTAGTAATTAATAATTAATAATAATAATATAAAGTTAAGCTTATTTAATAAAAATAAATTATTATTATCTTTATTAACTCCCTTTTTAGCATTTTTAATATTATAAGAAATATTTTAATAATTTAATATTTTAAATAGCTCATTAATAAAGGCTAAGAAAGAGTAGCTTATTAAAATAAAAAGGAAATTATATTAAAACTTTATTAATAAGTAGCTTAAGTTTTAAAAAAGATCTTTTTTTATACTTATAATTAAATTTAGTAATATTTATAATAAATTTAATTTTGGCTAATAAGCATATTATTATAAGAGTAATTTAAAAAATAATTTTAAGCTTATAAGCTTACTTAATAGCAATTATTTATAAAATGCAGCATTAAAGTTTAGTAATTATTAATTATTAAGCTAAATTATATTTATTATATAGCTAAAGTAAAAAAGAGATTTGCTATAAATATATATTTTATGAATTTAAGCATAAGTTAATTAGCTATAATGAGATATTATAAATAACTTAAAAGCTATTAATTATTAAGTATAATTAATATTAGCTAATTATATATAATAAGAAAGAAATCTTATATAAGCTTATCCTTTAAAAATAATATTATTAATTAAATAATTAAGCTAAAAGGCTATTAATAATTTATTAATTATTAATTGCTATATTTAATAAATATTAATTATTTATTTATAATAAAAAAGAAATTTATTATATTATTACTTTTTTAAAATAATTTTATAAATTATTTAAAAAGCTTTTTTAAGTTATTTTTAAATAAATAGCTTAATGCTAAGGACTTTAAAAACTTAAAAAAAGAAAAAGCTATAAGGAAGATATAGCTTTTTAAGGTATTAAGCTTTTAAAAATATAAATTATTAAGAATTTAATATGCTTTAAGAAATTTAAAAAGATAAGTTTTTAAATAATTATATTAAGATTACTTTATAAAAAATAATAAATTATTTAATAAAAAAAATAGTAATAAGCTATATATTATAATATTATAAAAAGTACTTAAGGTAGCATTAATAAATAATTAATTATTATAATAAAGAAATATTACTTTAAATATTAATTATAAAGCTTAAAAGATTAATTAATTAATTAAAGTTATTTTATTTAAGTATAAATAGGAAATAAAAAATATAAATTAATTAGCTTTAAAGGTTATATTTTAATTATTATAAGGTAGCTTAGTTAACTTTATAGATAATAATTGCATTAAAAGCTCTTATATTATTTACCTTTTATATTTTTTAAACCTTATTATCTTTTATTTTTAATATTATTTTATATAAGTAATTATAATAATTAAATTTCTTTATATTTAAAGCATTTTATTTTAAGTTTTTAATAAGTTATATTAAATTATAATTATTTAATTTAGCTATTAATATTAGCAAAGAAATAAAAGAAAGATAATAAGGATTTTAAAAAAGGCTAATAAAGAATAAAACTATATATATTTTATATATTAAAAATTAACTTAAAACTTTTAAAAAAAGTAAATAAAAAGATATATATTATAGCTAAATTAATAAGTTTGCTTATAAGTTAATAAACCTTAATTATATTAATTAATTTTAATTAAAAAGAAAAAGTTAATAGCTTATTATTAATATTATATAGCAATAAAATAATATTAATTACTTAATATTAATAAGCTTATTATTAATAAATAAATAAATATATAATATAATTTTAAAAAATATAATATATAAAAAGTTCTTAATATAGCTAATAATATTAAACTATACTTATTATAATTATTTAACCTTATTATTATTATAAAAAAAAGGTTTTATAAATTTCTTAAAATAATAATAAAGTTAGCCTTTAATATAATAATGCTAATTAAAAACTTAATTATTAATTAATTATAAAGAAAGTTTTTTACTAAAGCTTTTATTAATTTTAAATTAAAGTAATGCCTTTAGCTTTTTAAAAAATAATAATATAAATAATAATGCAAGGATTTAAAAATAATAAGCTAAGCTTAATTTAAATTTATAAGAAAAGCTAAATTAACTTTTTAAATATCGTAAGCTTAAAGACGCTTTAATTATAATTAGGAAGATTATTAATATAATATATAGGGAGGTTAGTAATTATTAAGAAAATATAAGAATAAAGTAACTTGCTTATAATGGAATTATATATATAATTAACCCTATTTAATAATATAAATTATAATAATGGCTATATTAAAAAAATAAATGCTAAGTTAATTAAGCTATAATTTAATAAATTAATAATATAAATATATTATTTTATTGCAAAAAAGAAGTTTAAGTAATTTTAAATTAAATTACTTTATTTAAAGATAATATTAATATATTCTTAAGCCTTAATACCGCTATTTAAAATATATTTATTAAAAGCAAGCTTAATTATATATTTATTAAATAAATTATATGCTTAAGTAGTTTTATAGCAGTTATATTTTATATAATTAATAAGTTTCTTAAAAAGATAATAAAATTACTTTATAAACTCTTCTTAATATTTATATTGCTATAAATAAACTTATAATTTATTATAAATTGCTAATATTAAGGCTATTATTTAATATATTTACATTAATTTAATATAGCTATAAAATTAATGCTAGCATTTTATAATAAATTACTATATTAATATAATAATTTAATATACTTACTTTTAATTAATATAATTACATTTATTATTAGCATTAAGTTATTATTATAAACTTATATATTATTTTTAATATAATGCTTAAATAAAAAGGTTTTAATTTAAATTATATTAAGCTTTTTATTTTTAATTTAATAATAATTATTTCTTAGCTAATACTTTGCTTTAATATATTTCTTTATAAAAAATCTTTTAATTATAATTTCTTTTTTAGCCCTTACCCTCTTTAACTTTATATCTTAAATTCTATACTTAGCTAAGCTATAATATTATTATTAGCATTATTAATAATATTATTAATACCCTTTTTATTATTAATTATAATATCTTAAGTTTAAAATAATAAAAGAGCTTTATAAAATTAATTTAATAAATCTTTTCTTTTTAAGAAATCCTTTCCCGTAATACTTAATTATAAAGCTATATTAGCATTATTAATGCTTATAATTATTAAATCTTAAGTTTAATTAATAATAATTAGTTTATTAAAAGATGCATTTAACTTAATGCTTAATAAAGTATTTAATTTCCTTTTTTATAACTTTTATATATTAAAACTACCTTTATAATCTTAATTAATCTTAGCTATAAAAGGAAATATTTTAGTAAAAAATAATGTTATGCTAGCCTTATTAAAAGTATAGCTTTTAATGCTCTTTATATTCTTTTTAAATATTATTTTTAGCTTTAAATTATTAAATTAGCTTTTATTAATATTAAATTTAATAATTTTATTAATATTTATATTAAAGGAAATAATAATTAAAATAAATATACTTAAGGGAATATTATAAAGTAATAATATTTTTAAAAGGTTAATTAGCTTCCTTATAAAGTAAATTATGTAATTATTTATATAAAAAAAGCTAAGCCCTTTATTATTAATTAAGCCCTTATATTTTATAAATAAAGAAAGGTAATAAATTTAAATTAATAAAGAAGAATATAAAAGAAATAATTGTTACTTAATGGAATTTTTAGTGCATCTTCTTGCTTAACCTCCTTTATATTAAATTAAGTGCTTATCTTTAAAACTTTATAATTTTAATCTTCTTTATTTTATTTAATTAATTTAAAAGGCTATGGGCATTTTTTTAATAATACTTATTTAAATTATAAATATTAAAGCTATAAATAATTATAAGATTAATAAGTAATTTAAGACTTTTATTAATAATTACCTTAGCTTTATGCAAAATATATTAGCATATAAAGCATTAAATAAATAATATAATATATTAAAATTAACTTTTAAAGGCTATTATTTTATAAGAATAAATAAATAGGTAATTATAATAAATTAATGCATTTAATTTATAAAAACCTTAAAAAAGTTATTTGCTATTTAGCGCTTTTATATAACTTAATTAAGGTAGAAATAACCTTTAACATTTTATATTTATAATATAGATTTCTTAATTAAGCATTAAGGGCATAGATTAAGGTAAGAATATTAATATCTTAACTTATATTATTATTAAGTAAAATATTAGCCTTTTTATCTTAAATATTAATAAGCTTAAAGGGAAATAATAGCTAAAAGTACTTTATTAACTTAAATATAATTTTATTAATCTTAAAAAGCTTATTTACCTTATTAATTTAAGCTAATATAATTATATAAAGCTTATAACTTTTCTTAAAGGTTATTAAATTAAATAATAAAAAAATTAAAATTTTAATAATAATTTATTTTAAAATATAAATAATGCCTTTATTATTAATATAAGCGTTAGCTTTATTATTATTAAATGCTATAGCCTTTTAAAGGTTTTTATAAATAAAAATATTATTGCTAATAATAAAAATATTATTATTATTAAGATTAATAAAAGTATTAATAGAATTAAGAAATATAATTAAAGATATATTTATAGAAAATTAATATAATATTTAGTATTATAATAAATTAAGTTAAGAAGTTAAAGATTTTAAAAATAAAGATATAATAATAAGGGTAATTTAAATAGTATAAAGATATAAACTATATATTAATAAATAATACTTAATATAAGGGTGAAAGAAATTATAATATTAAATATTAACTTTATTTTTTTTTATTTATATTATTTTATGCTTTATGTTATAGTAATATATATAATATTAATATCTTTATATAATAAATAATTAATTAAATTAATGAATTTTAAGAATAGGGGTAAAGGGTAGTATTAAAAAAATATAGCAAGGGCTTATTATATATACTTTTATTAAAGATATTTTATATTTTATATAATAATAATAAAGCTATGATATATAATAAATAAGTTAATAATAAAGTTTAAAACTTTAAATTAAGCTTAAATAAGGGAATTAGCATGTATAAAAGGTATATAATAAATAAGTATATAATTAAGATTAATTTTATTAAGAAGAAAATAATAATAAGAATGGGAAATTTAATATGCAAAGGCTTATTAAAGGTTAATTAAAAATATTATAAAATTATATTAATTAAAATATATAGCTAAATATAAAATAATAAGAGTTAAATTAAATTTTAAAATTAAAAAGATTATAATTAATTTAAAAACCATACTTTATTAACCTTTATTATATTAATAATTATAACGTTAAACTTAGATTTAAATTATAATTTTTTTAAATATTAAACTTAAGGCTATTTATATAGCTTAAGAAATAAATAAAAAAGAAATTTAAATAATATTTTTTTTTAATTATATATTTAATTATTAAGGAAGCTAAATGTAATTAACTTTAAAAAATTAAATCTTATTAATATAATATGCTAATTTTTATATATAAAATTTATAAAGAAGTAATTAAATTTAATAAACTTTAATTACTTTTCTTTTATTTTAAAAGCTATATAAGTAAAGGCAGTAAATTATTATTATAAAAGGAATAATAATATTATAAAGGAATTAAAGGAAATAAATATTAAATATATATATTATTATTAATATTAAATAATATATTATAAAGAAGATTTTTTTAATAATATTTAACTATAATAAAGAATATTATAAGAACCTTATATAAAAGGCTTAAAATTAAATATATATTTTTATAAAGTATAATTAATACTTTATAATTAAATATTTTAAAAGTTGCTTACTATTTTTTTATTCTTATTTATAAAATATATTATATAATAATAAGTTTTTAATAAATAAATAGGGAATAATATATAAAGCTTATAAGGTAAGCATTTTTTTTATAATTATATCTTTATTATATATATTAATATTTTAAGAAGTTAATAAACCTTATATTATTTAAAAAAAAAGAGCTATTAGCATTAATATATTATTTAAATTTATAATAAAGCTATATATAAATTTATAATAAGTTAATATAAAGTATAAAAAGTATATTAAGGGTTATATTTATATCTTTTTTTTAATAATATTTATAATTTAATAATTAATATCTTATTATATATTTTATAATTAATAATAGAAAACTTTTTTATTATTTAAAGTAATTATAAAGAATTAATAAATAAGGATTTTTATATATATTTAATTATTTAATTATTTATAATTAAGAAAGTATTGCTTTAGCTTAAAGTAAATAACTTTATATATAATAATATTATTATTAATATTAAAAAGCTTTTTAAATAAATAAAAATATAAGTTATAGTAATTATTTATGCTTATATATAATATATAAAGCTTATTATAAATAAGAAGATAAATATTGCTTATTATATAATAGCTAAAGATTGCGGCATTATAAATAAGATTAAAGATATTAATTTATAAAAGTTAAGAATAGGAATCTTATAAAATATAAAATTTTAAGAGGAACTTAATTTAATTAATATAATAATTAAGATAATAATTAATAAGAGAGATATAATTTATAAATATAATTTTTTTAAAGTATTTAATATTAAGGGTTTTTTAAGAAATATAAATATAAATTAGCTTTAATTTATAATAAATAGCTTAAATATAGCAATTAAGAGCTTAGTATTAATTAATAGCTAATTAATTAAAGAAAATATAATAAGGGATTTGCTTAATATAAGAATTAAATTTAAAACTATTTAAATATTAATTCTATATATATATATTTATTGCGGAAAGAAATTTATAAATGCTAATAATACTTAATTTTAGCTTAAGATATTTCTAATATTTTTCCTATATAGAGTTAATAGCGTAAGAATTAAAAATTTATTAAAGTTAAAAACTTAAAATAAAGATAATTTTAAGAAGGATAAGCATTTAATAAATAAATTTAGCTTATAATATTAATTAAATATATATTTTTTTTGCTATAATAGTTAATTTACTTATTATGCTATTTTTAAGTTTATAATCTTTAATATACTTATTAAATTAAATAATTAATAAGTAAGTATATAATAAATGATTAATATATTATTTCATTATTTTAAAAGCAAGTAATAATTCCTTATATTAAAATAGTTAAAGAATATAGCTAAAGAAATGGAAAATATTAAAAAGATAAAAAATAAGAATATATAAAAGCTTATAAAGTAATTATCTTTATTTAATTATTTATTTTCTTTATTTATAAAAGCATAGCTATAAATGCAAAAGAGAATGTAAAGCTTTTTAATATATTTTAAGCTTTTAATTATTTAATTTATAATTAATTTTAATAACCTTATAAGTTTAATTAAAAAGTAATTTAATATATATTAATTTATTTTGCTAAAGGAAATTAAAGACTTATTTTAAAACCTTAAAGATAATTATTATAAAATAAGATTTAATATTAAGGATTTTATTAGCTTAATATTATTCTTTTATAAAGAGATTAGCGTTTTTTTTTAATATTTTATTTTAATTAGCATAAAGTTTAACTTAAGTAAAGTAAGCTATTATATTAATATAATAAAGATTAATAAATATAATATACTTTATTTATATAATATAATTTAATTAAATGGGAATTTATAGCTTTTATAAATATTAAAGATATTTTCTTAAGATAACTTAACTTAAAGTTTAAATATTTAAGAGAGAATTTAAAATAATGAATGAAAGGGTGGGCTAATATTATACTTTATTAAGTATTAAATAAGGAAAATATAATATAAGCAATAATAAAAAAGCTTAATATTTATACTTTTTTAAATAATTTAATAAGTAATAACTTAATTATTACTTAAGAAGGATTTATTAAAGATTTTAATTATATTATATATATCTTATAGCTTTATTATTATATAGCAATTTGCTATAAATATAAGATAACTTATTATTGCTTTAATTATTCTTAAATTAAAAAAGATAAGATTAATATTAAAAAATAATTATATATTTAAGCTTAAATAGAATTATAAATATATTATTATTTATAATAAAGTATTAGCCTTAGCATTTTAATATAATTATAATATAACTTTTATATATATTAAAGTAAAAAGCTTATTATTAAATATTATATAATTAATTACTTTATTAAATTTAATTTATTAATGTAAAAGCGTTTTATATATATTATATAAGTTTTATAATTTTAAAAGATTAAGTAAAAATAAAGAGGTAATGAAATAATATAAGTAAATAATGGATATGCTAATAAGGCAAGGTAGTTTTTTATGTATATAGCTAACTATATATAATATTAAATAAGAATTATTATTAATTAAGGTAGCCTTATATTTACTTAGCTTTAACTTATTTATATTATTAATATTAATGGCTAGCTCTTAATAACTAATTATTTCTCTATATATATTTATATACTTTTATCTTTAAGTATTAATTATATACTTATAAATTAATATTAGCTTAAAACCTTCTTTTAAACCTAAATAAAGATATTATTATAACTTAAAGTAAAGTTAAAATTAGCTACTTATTTACTTATTTATATTAAGGTTTAGTTTTATAAAATACTATATTTATATAATTATATAATATTAATTATATTTTAATAAGTTATAAAAAATATATAGTTTTTTATTAATAAGTCTTATATTATTTTCTTAAGAAAGTAATTTATTCTTATAATAAATATAAAAGATATAGATATTTTACCTTACTATTTTATATTTATTTAAATATATTAACTTATAATTTAAAAGTAAAAATTTAAACTTTCTTACTTAAGTTAAGATATAATATTTTAATTTTTTTATATTATGGTATAAGTTTTAATATAATAATATTAATAATTTTAATAAAATATAATTATAGTAAAAAGAAAACTTAAAGAATAAATTACTTTTTTATATTAAAAATAGCAGCTTATTTTACTAATTAGCTAAGGATATATAAGTTAATATAAAAACTTAAATAAATAAGTATGCATAAATAAATTATATTATTATAATATTATTAGGATTTTAATAATATAAATAAAGTAATTAAAATATTTACCTTAAAGGCTAAATAGCTAGAAATTTTGCATAATGTTTTATAAATAAAAATTAAGTATATATGGGACTTACCTTTCTTTAATTATTATATAATAAATTAAGTAAGATATTATTTATAAATAATTAAAGGTATAAGTAAAATATTAATATTAATTTATTAAATTATGGCCTTATATAAATTAATATAAATGCCTTTTTAAAAATATAATATATTGCAAACTATAATATACTTAAATTTTGCTTTAAGAGTAAAAGTATAAACTTAAAAATGCAATTAAATAAAATCCTAAACCTTAATATTTAATATAATATAATAAATAAGTTATAAGCATAAATATTATTTATTTAAGCATTATTAATAATAATATAAGTAATTTAACTTATTATATATAATTATTAATAAAGGTTTAATATTTAAATATAATTTTATAAATTATTATTATTAATAATATTAAGTTAGCTTAAAACCTTAATATTTAATAATTACTTATAATAAAGAAAATTATATAATACTTATAAGTAATAAAAAGTTAAGATATATAAAATATAAAAAAAATTAACTTTTTTTTATATATTAATGGAAATAATGGTATTAATAAAAGCTAACTTATTTAAGCTATTAAAAAGTTATTTTAAGTTATAAATAACTACTATTTACTTTATATAATAGCTAGCATTAACTTTATAATAATAAATATTAATGATAAAATAATATATTTAACTATAAGTTTTAACTTAAAAGGCTTTTACTTATAAGAAATAAAGAATTTATTAATAAATAAATAAAAGAAAATTAAAATATTAATATTTAATAAACTTAGTATAATTTTTAGCTATTTTTTTAATAAAATTAGTAAAAAATTAAATTACTTAAAAAGTTATTATAATGCTAAAAATATATTATTTAAATAAACCTTTATTATAATAATGTTAAGTAACTTTACTTAATTCTTACTTATTAATATTATCTTTATAATATTTTTAATAAAAGGTAAAATATTAATAACCCTTTTTATTAATAATAATAATAATAAATTATTAATTAATATTATACCTTAAGATATTATAATAATAATAAAATAATTAATAAGCTTTAAATTTTTTAATAAATTTAAAGATATAGTTATATTAAATAAATAAATAAAGATTAAAAACTTAAATCTTTAAGAAATATTATAAGAATTGCATAATAATAACTTAAGTAAGAAGTATTAATAAAAGCTAAATAATAAAGTTATTATTATAAAATAATAAATTAATTAAGAAGAAACTTAAGTAATTATATTAATTAATATTATAAAATGGCAGCTAAATATAAATATAATTATTAAATTTACTAAAGCTTAAAATTAAGTTATTTAAATATTTATTTTATATTATATATAAATTAATATAAATTAATTATAAAAAGTAATAATTATATATTATAAAGATAATAATTAAATAAATATATTTAAGATATTCTTTTATATAAATAAAATGCTAGTTTTAATAAATAAAAATTAATATTTTAATTTAAAATTTATAAATAATATAAAGTTTAAAGCTAAAGGTATTATTTTAAAAGATTAATATAATATAAGATTGTAAATTAAGATTAATATAATTATTTATTTTAAGCTATTAATAGCTATTTTTTTTAAGTTTAAAGAAATATAAAATATTAAGATTTTTAAATTATTAAGGGGGTAAATTTTGCTAGCTATAAATAAAATTAAGATAAAATTAATATAAAGCAAGTTTAAATTCCTTATAAAAAGAGTGTATTTAATGTAGGCTTGCTTATATATTAGCATTTACCTTAATAAATTATAAATTATAAAAAAGGATATTTAAAAAGATTATTATTAACTTAAAAGCATAGTTAAGTAAAATTTATAATATTAATCTTATTATTGCTTATATTACTTTATTTAAATATAAAATACTTTTAAGCATTTAAATACTTAGGCTTATTAACTTAAATAATTAAATTATACTTAATATTTTATAAAGTTTATAAGATATTTTAAATATATTAAAATATTAATTTATATTAATATTAAAAAGATAATTATAAAAATAATATAAAATAGTTACTTTTTATATAAAAATTATATATTATATTATTTTTTTATAATATATTAATATAGGCTTTATTTAATAAATATTTATTTTAATATATATAAAATTAAGAATAGTTTATCTTAAAGCATAAGTTAAGTTATAGTTTGCTATAAATTATATCTTAAACTATACTTTAAGAACTTACCTTATGCTGCATTAAATAGAAATATATATAATATAGGTTTATTAAAGAATAATAGCTGTATTACTAAAGCTATATAAATAATATAATAATTATAAAATATGCTTAAGCTAATTAATATAAATAATAAATTTTAATTTAATATATATAATATAAGTAATATATAATTAACCTTAAATTATAAAATAGCCTTAAAATAATGTTTTAAGGTATTTATAATAGCCTTACTTATTATAAAGTTAAATATTATAAAGGACTTTATTATATATATTTAATTAATAAATTTCCATTATATTATGCTTAAGGATAATTATAATGTTATAACCTTTATTTATAACCTTAAAACTCTTATATAAAAGCTATAGTATTATTAATAATATAAATATATTTAAAGCCATTATATTATTAAATTACTTAAATTATCTTTATAAATTATTTAAACCTAAATTTAAATAATATAAAGCGTTATATAAATTAAGCATAAATAATTTTTTTTAAATCTTTACCTTTTCTTAATCTTAATTATATTAAATATCTTTTATTAATTATTAGCATAAAAAGAATAATATATTAGCT